>NW_015151127.1:385173-413677 GCF_000732505.1 Cyprinodon variegatus
TTTTTTCTTTTTATTGATGTGAGTCTTAATTTACTTCACATCCAGATGGGAGTATGTTTTCCTAGCAGTTGTAGGAACTTCTTCTATGCTGCATTTCCAGTAGAGGTGGCATGCAGAAACCACTCAATGCCCTGCAGAAACAATCTTGAAATAAGTAAACATTTCTTAAATTAAGGGTATTTACCCTTAATTTAAGTAGGTAAATGAGTTGATTTGCCAATGAAATTAGCATTTTTAGCCTTAAAATTACATAATTTGATAATATGCACTTGAAATAAGGCAATGCAATATTTTTGTTTATTTTAAATATACATTTTCTTGTTCCATTGGCAAAGTGTCTCACTTACAAATCAAATTAAATTAAATAAAACTAAATAGAATTAAAAATGCACTTATTTTAAGAAAGAAATAACTTATTTAGACTTAAATTTTTTTGCAGTGTAGTGTAAGCAGGAGTTACTGTTGTGATTTTTTTTTATGAACCATCTTGTCTGGATATTGAATATTTAAAAAATTAAACATATCATAAGTAGCATGAATGTAATGATTTTCTTTTTGTAGAACTTTAAAGCCAAGTTTTCCTTTTCTGCAGGTTGCAACAGCAAATTTAGCCTGGGCATCTGTTGCCATTCATCAAGTACAGGTAGGCAAGCTTTCACAAAGGTCTGGTCTGATTTTAAACTAGTCCCTTCTAACAGATATGATGCACTGCTGGGCTTCGTCTGAGCCTCTGGCAACAAGGTGTACCCTTCCATTTATTATGCTTGTGGATGACATTGTTTGTTCTGGTTCTGCACTGGGGAAATCCACTGTGTACAGGAACGGGTTGTCACTGTGCCCAGTCCAATCAACAAGACCATACATTCAACAAACTGCTCCCCTGAGACGTCATTATGTTTTATGATAAAGATAACATAGTACCCCAGAGGAGTGGTGTCCCACTGCAGCTCTGGCCACAGTGGACCTCTGAGCTTTGGTTAGCGGGGAAGAAGCTCCTGCTTAGACAATCTGTTGTTACAGAACAATGGCCCGTTGGCGTGTTTGCAGACCGAGGGCTGCTTCACTGACATAACCCACTGGATGCTGCATGTATTTTGAGAACAAAACTTCTTTATACATTTGTGTATCTGATCCTGACCTATTTTTTCTTTCTTAGATGTGCAGAGGCCTTGCCAAACAGACTGAGCTTAATGACTTCCTACTAGATGTGTCAAAGTAAGAGCTGCTCTGTGATCTGCTTCTGTAGCTTTCAATGAAAGCTAATGAAAAGAGGCAGACTTTGTGTTTATACCACATTCCTGAAATGTTAATTTGCTCTGAATTGCTGCAGTTTTTTAACTGCATTTATGACAGTGCATGTCCTAAACAAACATACTGGTTGTGTTAACACCATCTGAAAGTGATTTTTTTTTTTTTTACAGACTTACAGTCTTCTGCTGTAGTATTTATACCCCTCCTTTCCATGTTTTGTCACAATAAAACCGCTCACTTGTATATGCTGTGTATTTTTAGGGGCGGGACTTTGTAGTACAGATGAACACAAAGTGGTCCGTAATGGGGCTGGGACAAGAAAAATGATACATGGCATCCTAAATACTAAAAAAAGGTTTCTTTGCAAATAATATTTAAAAAAAAATCTGAACAGTGTGCATTTATTTTTTGCTCCAATAACTTTATCTTATCATATTTTCTGATTAGATTTTGTTCTGGACTTTGACTAGCATATAAATAGTGATATACCTTGAAACATTTCACTTAGGTACCTTCCTGCTGAAGGTGAATCTTTAACTTTGTCCGAGTCCATTGTTGCCTCTAAAATCTTTATTCTAGGTTTGGACTGTATTCAATTCTTCTAATAACCCTTGAACACTGAAGTACAGCAGAAACGGATTCCCTCAGCATGATACTGCCACTAGCAACATTTAACTTCAGGTTGGATTATTTTAGGGGGAAAGTAGACCAAAAGTTGTATTTGGGTGTCATGTGATCAGAGCAACCAAATGTAGTGTTCCATCCTCTATGTGACTTATTGCAGAATAAAAAGAGGATTTCTTTCATGCATTTTTTATTTTTACAATTTTTCTATCCAGAGCTTCTTGCAAGGTCAAGGGGTGGGGTGCCTCCTGAAGGGGTCTCCTGTGTTTTGGCCAGATTCACTTAGAGCACAATACTCTTAACTGAGCTGTGGATCTCTGCAGCTCCTCCAGAGTTCTCAGTGGCCTCTAGTCTGCTTCTATGAGTAGCACTTTATTAGCCTGGCTAGTCAGTTTTGGGTAGGTCTGCCTTACTACCTGATTTAAACTTATATCGACTGTGCTCCTTGGTCTTCCTAATGCTCTCTGTTTATCAGAGGTTATCAATTAGGTTACTTCAACAGAAAATAGGTTTGGCACATATAGATTTAGGATTGTTGGGGTAATGGGGGCTGAACACAAATTTTCCTCCCGCAAAAAAATAATGCACTACTTTGTTTTGGTGTGTAGTATGAAATCCAAATAAAACATTTTAAAAATTGTGGTTTTAAGGTGACAAAATGGGCTTTAGGTGACATAAATCACCCTTAATAGAACATAATATGCTTGTAAATGGATTCTGTAGCGCAGGTTTAATGTTAATGTCACCAGATCTTTATTTTAGTTCAAGCATCTCAATGTGATTTTGTTTTTTGTTTTTTTACACAGAACATACTTTGATAACATTGTGGCAATAGATTCTCTACTTGAACACATTATGGTGAGTGAGTGTGATTCCTGCTCTTCTCAGCTATTCAAGAAAAATCATAGCGGCTAATTTACAGCATCTATTAACAGTTTTCTGATTAAACTTTTTATAATTTAGAGACACTTAGTCGTAATGTAAAAAATTGCTTTCTCACCAAGTATAAAATACTTTTTCGTTTTTTGACTCTTTTACTAAAGCCTTAGCTGGTTAGAGATGTTTCTATTGTGGCTACAGGTTTAAACTGTAAAACAGACTGGGGTCAACTTTAAATAATCTGTTTGTATATTTTTTTGCCCGAATGGTTTAAACAGTAGTGAGATAGTGGCCGCATTTAAGATGAGGATTGCTTAGAAGTCTGTGCAGCTATACAATCCTCTGCCCCTTCTTTTGTTTTACAGATATATGCAAAAAACCTGGTGAACGCAGACAGGTGTGCGCTCTTCCAGGTAGATCACAACAACAAAGAACTGTACTCTGACCTGTTTGACATCGGGGAAGAGAAAGAAGGCAAACCCGTGTTTAGGAAAACAAAAGAAATAAGGTTTGACATTTTCTTTCTCTCTAAGCTCCTTCTATTTAACCCTGCAGGGACTTTTTTTTTTTTACATATCTACAATGTTCTTACAGAAGAGAGATTCTTGTACTTAAATCTGATGAGATTATTGTGGTAAAAACAACTGAGAGAAAAGAAATTGGAGATAACACATATAATCACTTGCAAAAATACCACAGACTTGAATGCATCTTGGCCAGATTTCTAGTTATAGGGCAATATTAAGTAGTAAATCATTATGAAATGAAGAAATGTAATGCATGGCTCTAAAAATATCCAGCAGCATTTGTATTGCAGATACTTAGAAACCCATAGATAAAATGCAGTGTAACTTATATGGGTCTCAAAGTTCACTTTTTTAATAAATAAATCCAGCTGTCTCTTAAGGCTTTAGAAGTCTTTTATAGAACATTGGTGAAATTTCAATATGAAGACCAAGGAACACAGCTCACTGGACAGGGATAAGGATGTGAATAAGGTTTAAGCATGGTAAGGGTGTAAAAACAAGATTTCAAGCTTTTAAAAAAAAACAGGAACACTGTTCAGTCCATTATTCAAACACAGCTGTAAACCTATCAGGGCTGTTCATCAGCAGCCTAGAGGCCTATGGCAATAACAGAGGAGCAGCATAGATCTACTGCTCATGTGGAGAATCTGACGTCATGGTAACTATTGGCTATGGACTTCAAAAAATGGCACGATGGAGGGTGTAATTGAATCATTATTTGCACCTTGAAAGACTAAAATCAGCCACCCCAAAAAAAGAAAAACAGGATGGTGATGCTAAAACTAGTGTTTCACCGGGGGCCTGATCCAGTACCAAAACGGTGGTATCGGTATGTGCGAGTACCAACAAATAGGGCACCGAATCCATTTTGAGAGCCAAATGTTTATTAATATTGTCACCCATTCCAGGTAGGGAATAAAAAGTTCTGCTGGATTCACTTTGTATTTGTCTTTTTCTTGCTTCATAAAGGTAGGCAGCAGCTTGACAAAGCCATGATGGCAATTATTTTACATCCGTGTAGTATGCAGTTCTTCATATATACACACATCAATTTCAAACAGATGGTATCGGAATGGTATCGGTATCGGCCAATACTGCACAGCCAGGCATCAGGTGTCGATATTGAGGCCAAAAACTGGCATCGGCGCAACACTAGCTGAAAAACATTCAGGGATCTAAAGAGATTGATTCAAAACATCCTCATTTATTAGAACGGTCTAGTCAAAGTTAAGTCCACCAGTGCCTTTGGATGCACACTCACACTTTTCAGATTACAGAAGTGTAATAAACAATGTAATACATATTCTTTTTCTTCCTTTTTACAGTTATGTGGTATGTGTTTATCTGTCACATGAAAAATACAGTGACAGATGTGGTCATAATAGAACCAAATTTTAAAATGGTGTAAGGAGTGTCTAAATAACACCTGGTTTACAGTTTACACATAGCCCTGCTCATACATGGCTCTCTACCATAATCATTATGCTCTAAGTGTTTCATGTGAATTTTATTTATTTAGCCTGTCTCTCCCCTCCTGTGACTCTGTAGGTTTTCTATAGACAAAGGAATAGCTGGCCAAGTAGCTCGGACAGGAGAAGTTTTAAATATCCCAGATGCCTATGCAGACCCACGGTTCAACCGGTAAGTTCTTTCTTCATCTTTGTACTATATAAATATTATAAAAAAATATATATAGTTCTGCAAAAACAATTGTCTCATACGCAAGGCTCTAAGTAACGAGAAGATGACGTTTAAACTGATGTCTTCTCTTCGTGTGTTCTCTGATAGAGAGGTAGACCTCAAAACTGGCTACACCACGCGGAACATCCTGTGCATGCCCATTGTGAGCAGAGGGAATGTTATCGGTGTGGTGCAGATGGTGAACAAGCTAAGCGGAAGTGCCTTCACTAAAACCGATGAGAACAACTTTAAGATGTTTGCTGTCTTTTGTGCTTTGGCCTTACACTGTGCAAATGTGAGTACCCCACACAAACCTAAGGGTGTTTGATGGACAAACTGATGCTCTCTCTGATGCTATTCATTTTCTATCAAACTTCAGCGTAATGCCATCTTCATCATCCTCATCATATGTTTCAATGCTTGTTGCAGCTCACAAGCTACTGTGGACATGAAATATAAATTTTCTTCTCTGTGGTGTCCATTACTTCAAAATATGATTAAAAAGTGTCAATCATCTCTTTCATGAATCATGTTAAACTCCCAACACTAGCATTGTGTGGTCTGTCTGTCAGGGGCCCTCTCTGTGGCACCCGAGTCGCCGTCAGCTCTGTCAGAAATGCTTACGCAGGAGGAGGCGTCACAAAGTTGTGTTTTAAATCGATGCGGGATTTTAATATTTTATGACGAGCGCTCTCACATCCGTCCAGTGACAGGATTTATGTTGGGTTGCGATTTATGCCCCACATCTCTTGGAAATGTAACTTTGGCTGACTCCCGATTCGCAGTGATTTACGGGGGGGCCCGGCGCGAGGTCCCCGGCGCCTGTACCTGGCCGTTTTCTCTGCCGTTTGTCTGCGCAGTGGACAGGGACAGAAACCAGATGTGGAGGGAGGCAGAGAGAAAAGCCCACTTTTAGTGTAATTGCAGTAGTGACGCATGAAGAGTTTAGTATCATGTTCAGGATTTCTGGTTTTAAAGAACCATTCTCTCTCTGTGGTTTCCCTGCTGTCACTCTGCAGATGTACCACAGGATCCGGCACTCTGAATGCATCTACAGAGTGACGATGGAAAAGCTGTCGTATCACAGCATCTGCACGTCAGAGGAGTGGAAGACCCTCACCCAGCTCAACCTTCCTGAACCCATTTACAAAGAAATTGAAACGTGAGTGCCCCGTTCTCTGCCTGTGCTAAAATACAGCGCCTTCCAAATGTCCTTCCACCTTTTAAACTTTTCTGCCTTTTTTGTCAAGTCGCAGACGTAGCTTTCATATAAAGTCCAAATTCATGCAGGCTTTGTATGAAACTACAAGCTGAGGTAGAGCATAATTCTGAACATAATTGCATTATTTCAAATATTTCTGAAACTATCTGAAAAGTGTGGCATGCGTCAACAGGTCTTCTTGTTTAGACATGGAAATTGTTGCACAAGTTAAAGCATGGTAGGATTCCATGTGAACTGAAATCTTGCAAGATGCCAGATTGCCAGTAGAATTTAGTGCTGGACTTTGACTAGGACTTTCTCACACAGAGATTTATTTAAACCATTTTATTAAAGCTCATTTCCTTCCCCTTGCTGAATAAGAGTATCTCCCACAGCATGATGCTGCCACTGCCGTATTTTAAAATAATAAATTAGTGTATTGCATGAGTAAAACTTGACAAAGCCTTCCATCTGAGCTGTGGATCACTGCTCTAAGTTAATTATAAGGGCCTATTGACACCTTATCTGATTAATGTTCCTTTTCAACCCATCAAATCCCAGAATATTGTTTTCAGACCCAAGTCTGCTTTAAAGCTTTTTCACAACTTTATACCTGATTTCTCCGCCATGTTATTTTGTTCCGGTGTTATTCAAATTCTGTGTCTACGCCATACCTTTTTGGACAAAGCAATTTGAAAGTTTGCACAATGATACTTTTATGTCTTTCTCCAGGTTTCAATTTGACATTAGTCCGTTTGAAGATATCTGGCCTGCTGTCTTCATCTACATGGTTCATAACTCCTGTGGAAAAAACAGGTAATGTCACAGAAGCAGGAAGATAATTCTCTCAGCTTCTCACTTTATTCATTGTTTGTTCTTTATTTAGCTTTGAGCTGGAAAAGCTCTGTAGATTCACCATGTCCGTACGGAAAAACTACCGCCGTGTGCCCTACCACAACTGGAAGCATGCGGTGACGGTGGCGCACTGCATGTACGCCATCCTACAGAAAACCACTGGGATTTTTACCGAGCTAGAGGTTTGCTTCTTGTTTCGTTTAAGATTGATCTTCAGTTTTAGCCAATTCTGTTTTTTCGTTTCCAATGAGCATCTTTGTTTTGCAGAAGAAAGGTTTGTTGATAGCCTGTCTGTGTCACGATCTGGATCATCGGGGGTACAGCAACGCATACCTGCAGAAGTTCGACCATCCATTGGCTGCTCTGTATTCCACTTCCACCATGGAGCAGCACCACTTCTCCCAGACTGTCTCCATCCTGCAGGTAGAGCTCCACTACTAAAGACTTGGGGAACTTTAAATATTTTCATTATGAATGTATTTAGAGTAGTGCTGATACATTAAGCCTCAGATTCTGTTTAATCTGGAAGCTGTTTTAGCAATACAAGTATTGCCCAATAGAGACAAGCAACCATTTCCTCGTATCTACTTCTCAAATTATAAAGATCAGCTCATACCTGCTTTACATGAATGGCTGCTACCAGATAGTGGCCAAGAGAAATGGGGTTTTATTTAACACCGTAATTATACTCCAGGAAAGCAGGAAATTTGATTTAATTTAGTAGAAAAATTATTGAAATAAAATGAAACAAGTATAAATTTATTAAATTCTGTTCTTAGATTAAATATTTCAATACTTTTAGCATGAAAGAGGCTGCATGATGCAGACGATTCCAATTCCAATATCACTGAAGCATTTAAGCACGAATTCAGAAGAAGCAAAGAGGTCCATGAATTTTGCATGTATTTTACACAACATGTTTATGTGTGCATGCATATGTCTGCACTTACAGCTGTGCCTGAAAGTTCTTATATCCTTTAATTAAAGAAGATTTAAAATAGACAGAAAAAGATCAGCTGCCAGTAAAATAAATTGAAAATGATGAAACAAATTGTATATATTGCTCCAGCTTACAGTGTTGTTGTGTCCTTGGGCAAGACACTTCCCTGCATTGCCTCCTGATTGTGGCCTTTTTATTTTTTTTTTACACACAGAATTTTTAAATTAAAATTAAATATCAATATTTTATATTAGTTAATTCTAATTTTGTAAATTTTTATTAATTATCACTTTTTTCAGTGTTAAGTTATATGAATTACTAGTGTGAATTAATAATTTTTTTAATGGGAGGGTATGTAAACTTTTAAGCACAATTAGAACTGTACTTTTCAGCTCTGTAATATCTCTTATTTGCTGGTTGTGGTTTAGGTGAACCGATTATTGAGACCTGTTGCAGTCTAGTGGAGCTGAACGCCTCATAAGTGGAGCTTTTGCTTTTTTATTGATCTCTCTGTTTTTCATAGCTGGAAGGGCACAATATTTTCTCCAACCTGAATTCCAGCGAGTACGAGCAGGTGCTGGAGATCATCCGGAAGGCCATCATTGCCACCGACCTGGCCCTGTACTTCAACAACCATCAGCAGCTCACAGAGCTCCTGACCACAGGCGGCCTGGACCTGAATAACCACACCCACAGGTCAGGCTGCGAATCACAGCAACACACCAGAAAAGTGTCCAAATGGCGCTTTAGGTTTTTTAAATTATTTTTATCTTCTCCATGGACATAACAAGGCTCTGCTCCCCTTCAGGGACCGTGTGATTGGTCTGATGATGACAGCATGTGACCTGTGTTCTGTTACCAAGCGGTGGCAAGTCACACGACTCACAGCTAACGACATCTATGCTGAGTTCTGGGCTGAGGTACAGTGGGATACTGTTTGAGCTCAAAAAGGTTCAGTGTCACGATCATGCCTCCAGATTGAACAGTCAGGCCTCTATTCTTGCTTGTAAATACTGCTTTAACTTTGCATGTCCTACAACCCCGATCACCTAAAATAGAGCTGTCAGGTGGTCAGGAGGTTTACCCCACTATGCACAAAATAAAAGGTGTCTTGTTGTTTTGTTCCTCTGCAGGGAGATGAAATGAAGAAGATCGGAATTCAGCCGATCCCTATGATGGACAGAGACAAGAAGGATGAGGTTCCCCAGGGCCAAGTAAGACCAGCACAGAATATGTGTGGTTTGTATGCCACACACACACACACACACACACACAGACATGCATGCTCTGATGGGAACTTAGTCTGTAAACAGACTGTAGAGAGAGAAAAGCATAAATGGTGAGAGCCAGAACAGGATTAACTTACTATTTTAAGAAAATAGTTGCAGACCATATTTGAATTTAGGTTGCAATTAAACAAATATTTTAAACAGGAATAGTTTTAAAGTTTTCTAAAATGAATAATCACGGAAGAAAACTTCTAAAACTAAGACGCTCCAAAACAAACTATTGCTATCACTACAACATAAACTGTAGATTTGTTTCCTGTTGCTGAGATTGTTTACAATCCTAGGTGTACAGTAAATAAAGTAGCTCAGTTGTAAAGGAGGAATTATGCTGGAGGCTTAAACTCTCATTCATCATTATATGCAGAAATTCCTTTTTAAAGAACCAATGTGATTGGCTGGCACAATGACCTTTGAACCTGAGGTAAAAAAGAAATAGACAAAAACCTTTTATAGTAGCTCTAACTAGTGGTTTTTGTATATTAATCACTCTATTCATACGAATATGGATGCATCAATGAGATGGTTTGCGATTAGTCAGCAATGCCACCATTACATACACTCACATTGCTCTTTTTTGCACACTGGTGAGACGACACATTTGTTTATCGCACAAATATCAACACAATATCAACCTTTCCCATAAAATTTTTTTTGTTCCTTAACAATGAAACAAATTTAAGGTGCTTTTCCTTTTTTGTCCCCTTTTGAAAGGTGGGATTCTACAACTCAGTGGCAATTCCTTGCTACACAACACTTTCAGAGCTTTTCCCTCCATCCGGTCCCCTCTTAAAAGCCTGCAAGTAAGTTTTGCTTTGCTTTTGCTTTTTATGAGCAACGTTTGATGTAGTGAACTAATTTAGAAATTAGATTATTTAAAAAAGCTACGGTCCAGACCTTGAATTAATCAATTTTGGTCTTAGAGAAAACAGCCAGGGTTTGAACAGATGCAATCAATCCATCAAATTAGATCAAAGTTGTGAAGGAGTGTGTTTAAAAATGCACATTGCTAGTGCTCTATGGGAGGCACAGTATGTCAGCTTCTTTTTTTAAGCATCATACCTTTTTTTTTTTAAATCACATATGAAAAGGAGAACACAAAAGTAAAGCTGTCATTCCTCCTGCAGTGATGCATTGACTTCAGGTGCTAGAGGACGTATTTATGGCTGTTATTACTGCTTTTTAAACAGCTTTTTGTTGCACCTTTGCTCGCCCTTCTGCTGCTCTTTTAAAATGTGTCCTTGATCTGCGGGGAATGCAAACAAACCGAGCAGTGTAATGTTTAAGCCCCAGCTGTACGTCAGCACCCGGCTCTGGGTGGGCAGCAGGCCTAGACCCCACGGAGCCCTGCAGCTCATGGTGGGATCTGCCAAAGTCGTGCAAACTGCATCAGGCTGGCTAATTGAAGGTGATAGCAGTGAAGTTCAGCTGTGTTGCTGCACTCGTACGTCAGTATGTTGTAGTCCATACACTTTCTGATGCTTTTCTTCACCAATGTTTTCCTAAAAAAACTTTGTGGCTTTTTTTGGAACAGTCCGATTTCCAATGATAATATATTAAAGATTCATCTGCGCTTTTTACTAGATGGCGATTCCTTACTCTAGGGTTTTTTTGTAGAGGTGTCAGAGTAAAGGGGACTGAATAAAAATGTGTTCTACTATTTTTATTTTATGAATGCATTCAGAAAAACCACCAATTTTAATGTTCATGTTATTAATTATGGTCTATCAATCCCAAAAGAATATGTTGAAGTTTATATTTGTGATGTCGCAAAATCTAAGCTGGTTAAAGGATGTGAATAGTTTTTCAAAAGCATTGTAAAAGAAAAAAAATGTCGGTTTGCATCTGATTTAATGACTTCTTGTTTCCAGGGAGAACCTTAACCATTGGGAGCAGATATCACGAGGAGAGGAGGAAGACATTCTGCCCATTCGGCCCTGTGATTCAGGCCCCGTTAAGGTGGATAACTGACTACCAAAGGGGTCTCTGACCCAACAAAGAAATAAACAAACTAAATCCTGCCACGGACCTGGACATTTGACGGCGGGGGGTGAGGGGGGTTGTTGGAGGGGCAGGCGGGGAAGAACCACATCCTGTGTCAGCAGGAGTTTGACTCGTTTAAAGCGGCTTGACTCTGAATAACACACAGTTACCTCATTGGGTGACGGAGGAGTCCACACTGACGGTTTCACCGATCCCAGAGACTGACAGACGTCCGTCGGGGGAGGGATTTCAGCCCATCGCCCCGCATCTTCTCAGCTGGGGAAGTTTTATTTGATAGAATGGTCTTGAGTCTTTTCCTGTATTATATTTGGATTTTTTTTGTATTATTTTAATTATTTTTGCCTATTTTTTGTCATTTTACTTCATTTGAAATGATTCTGTTATGGTCTTGTTTTTGAAGAGGCCTTACTCTAGCCCCTAAACAGGCTAGGATATGTGAATTTTCCTTTCAGTTCAGGCTCTTTTGAAATGGTACTCTTTGCCTTCTGTGTTGAGTTTATTGCACTCGCACTACTTTAGCAAGAGATTCCCAGAGACAGAAGGAATGTGTAGAGCAGATATCTGGTATAGCAACATCTTACTGAAAAGGCGGAGATTAGAATGTGTTTGCAATTACTCTTACTTTTTTTGTTCTTTTGGTTAAGATCCTTTGCAGTACTTGAATATCTAAGCATATTCTATGTGGAGATTGTAGAAATTCTCTAGAAATATGGATGATTTGGGATCAGTCATAAGAGAGTCACATTGTTTAAAGTGTGAGGTGGTCCCTGCAGCTCCTCAGCCCTGAGCACTTAGAAACCAGCTGCACCAACATCCCTCTGATCGCCGGGATCCATACCCCACCCCTTTATTTTAAGCCAAGACTGCATTATCCACGATCGACACTCGCATTTCCCTTTCATTTATTGCATCATCAATAATACTTGTGTTCAAAGTAATAGCAGCATGTTTTAAAAATGGGCAAAGCTCAGATAAGAGTTTTTTTTGGAACATGGCACGTTTTATTCCAAATCAACACGTGAATAAAGAAAGCACAAAATTCGGTTGTGAACAGAAAGAGAGGAAAAAGAGAAGATTAGCTGTTCAAAAACAGTAAGTAACAGCGTCTTTCTTTTCAAACTCAAATTGTCTCAAAAAACGGCTTCTTATCTCTGTTAAATGGAGTCGACCCGACTTCTGCCAACTGTAAACAATTGGGCTTAAAAGGCACTTTATCTAGTAGGTTTGGAATCACAATACTGAACAGTTACTGGTAGTGTTGTTTTAACTATTTAGTCCTTGGATTGATTTTCATAACAAACAACAACAAAAAAAGATTCTGTAAATTAAATATTGTTAAGTTTAATGTAGTCATTGCAATAGATTTAAATCCAGGTGTTTATATGAAAATTAGAGATATCAAGCCTAATTTGGCACAAATATGACTGACAGATGGCAGCAAAGAGATATAAAGGAATAAAAGTAGAATATGCATCAACAGGCCTCAGTGTTTTATATAAGCCCCTTTGGTTGTGTGGTGTTTTCAGGTGGAAAAAAAAAAGATTTCTTACCAACAAACTCTTCTTAGTCTTCAGACTCCAAAACAACCTCAGATTAATTAATTTTTAAATATCTACTCCATGTTTCTTAGGGGCAGTTGGTGTTTGATAAGCTTTAATCACTCCACCCTAACCCTTGATGAAAGAAAAAACCCTTTAACAGCTGCAGTTCTTAGAGAGTGTCTTATTTAGTGAGTTTTTTTCGATTTTGGTCATTACTGGATCAATTGGAATAGCAGTGCTCCAATTTCTGCCATTTGTTTGTAGCTTTCATTTTAAAACTTAAACTGAACATCATTTCCATTTGAATCTATTGAGTTACACTCTAAATAGGATTACACTATTACCAGAGTGAGCAACATTTGACTGCCTTCCTTTTCAGGAAATGTTTTTTACCTGTTTTTGTACAGAATCAATGATCTTAGTTCTGTTAGTCTTCTGCTTCTCTACTTCACCAACAAGTAAACTGTGGATAGATTTCCTAAAGTGATAACGGACTGCTGCTATTTTGAACACAGCTATATTTCACCCCACTAAGCACATAAACCGACCTTACATTTGTTGAAGCTGACATGCAGGAATAACAACAAATAATAATGAACACCATTCAAGGTTTCCTATGATTTCAACCTATTTAAATCATGTCTCTGGGATTTTACCTAAGGAGTGTTCCTTTTTTTGCCACTGTGTGACACATGGGCTGTAGTTTTAAAAAAAAAACCTTTTTTTTTCCTAAATCAAACTAAGAAGATAAGATCGGACTCTTTTTAATAAGTTTCCAAGATCTTCCAAAAAGACAAACTGTTTTGTCCTCATCTATTTTTTCAAACTCAAGTCTCTGCTCAACTGTTGTAGTGTGTTTGTTTTATGGTTATTGTATGGCTGGTACTGTACCCCCCCCAAACACCCACCCACCGCCCCCACGAGTGTTGTGAATGCATCACATTTATGAATGTTTTCATTGGTTGCAGATTCCTGCTGGAGCTGCGTTTATGTGCATCATCAGTTCCATCTTCTATGTGCTCGGTCTTACTGTCTTTTCAGAGTTGCTTCCAGTAAGCTTCAACCTAAGAGCAACAATTAGCATGCACCTTACATATATTTATATGTAACTTAACTATTTCTCTATCTATCTATATATTTATAGATATATATATATATGTAGATACATAGAGATAGTTTTGTAGGTATATACATATAGATATGTACGTATGTATAGAGAGAGTGGGTGAGAGTTTGCATTTGCAGAAAAAGGTGAGTAGTGTGTACAAACGAGGAAGAGATGAATGCCTTGATGGTGCTAAATGGAACGGCAATTGTGCACTTTCTCACTAGGTTTGTGGAACTGCGTGTGTGGACGCCTTCCTCTTTAAATCACTCCAACCCCACCAGACAACATTGTTGTAAAGTCGCTGCACTGTCCCTCCTCCTTTTCAGCACCAGTTATATCCCATTGTCTGCACTATGTTTAGCTTATGATCTTTATCATCATCATTATTATCATTACTGTTTTTATTTTCTTAGAGTTAAATTTAAATTAACTTATATTTTTTATACAAAGAAGAATAATGTTTGCCTTTTTTCTGTTTTGTACAAAGTAAACATTAAGATAAATTAAACAGTCTAGACATGTTACTGTTACCAAGAATAACTGAGGAATGTCTCAACTGTAAATGTAAGAGCCGTAGCCCAAATGACTTTTATTAAATACATCTTTGAAAAAAAAATGTTGTCTGTGCCAAATTATTCTTTCCCTTTTATTCTCACAGCATATTTTTCTTAATGACTGAACTGTAAATTAAGAAAATATGTAAAATGTCTAACCCCAAGTGAGCCATGTCGTTTTATTTGCTGTAATTGGATCCATTTGTCAAATTTATTTTTTTCTAAATAATGTTTTACATTCTTTTAAAAGGGTAATTTGCATTTTTTTGGTCTTTTTAAGGTTGGTTAATACATTACTAATCAATCAATCATCTTAAAATGTAAAAAAAAATAAAATAACAGCACAAGTTTAAACCTAAAAAACATGGCTGCCCAGCCTTCGCTGACAGGTAAGAGAGAAAGAGAAAAACCAGAGGTCACATTTCCACAGCTCAGGTCTCAAAAGATAAAAAAAAAATTCTCTGTCTGTTGCAGACACAACAGCATATCTGACATTGACTCTAATTTTGGTGACATACAGTCTAGTTTTATTTCATTGACCGCTTTCTAGTAGCATCTAATAGCTCAAGTTATTCGCTTTAAGAACCATATTCACAGATTTAATTTGTAGTTTTATTATTTTCTTAAATATCATAGTAACAGCAATTTCTAAAGGATGCCTAAAACTTATCCTTATTAACCAGGCCATCTAAAGTATCCTACTTGATCTAATCTTTATTTCTAACTTTGTTTTTATTTCAGTTAATCTGCAAGTTCTGCATATATGGTGCAATAAATAGAGAATAAAAAAATAAATGTCATCTGACCTGCAGTGAAAATTGAACCTTTTATATGTTTTCAGCAACAACAATTCAAATGCAGTGGATCTTGATTAGTTCTTTATTTACACTAAATGATTTAGATGATAGAAGAAAGCAAAGCGTGTGCATACCGTGTCATTCTTTGCACTAGAGCAGAACATGTCACTCTGCTCTTCGTGTTCAGCCTTTACCATCTGCTTTCCTATTCTGGTCACTCCAGGCCCTGAGGCCTTTTTTTCTTTCTTTCTTCTCCTCCCTCCCTTTTCCCAACTTTCTGCAACCTCATAGTCTTACACACAGAAACACACTGTTCATAAAAGAAAAAACAAGAAAAAATTTTTTAGAGGGGATATTCATGAAAATTACATTTCCACTGTAAGCACAATTTGCAGAGTTTGTCTGGAAGTTGTTGAGGTTTAACAGCTTGAAGGAAACAGTCAAACGGAATGAACAAGGAAAGGATATTTGACGGTCACAGCGTCTGTGTTTGGGAGATTACAAAGAATACTGGTGGTCTATGCAGCTACTACTAGTAGTTCATGATTTAACATCAAGACAGAGCAACAGCTAAACCAGAAACACTTGGGATTTAAGCTGGTTTAGAGTTTTGATTCTAGATATATCCTAAATGTTTGCTTAACCATACATCAAATTATTGCTAAATATATATAAAATTAAATAAATACTATACAGCTGACTAGTTGTGGTTACAGTATAGAGAAAATGTATGTATAACTAATCTGAAGAAAGTAGAAAACATATCTACCTAAAAGTTATCTTTACTACATAAAAACCTTAATATAATTATAATATGAATGCTGGAATGTTCTTTTTGCATTTTTTATGTGGGGATTCGAAGCCCTACTTAAGGGGTTAAAAACTGTCCACTGATAAGTAATTAATGCTACTGCGTTGACAGCTGTAAACATGTGCAAACATTGTAACAGAAGAAATTCCTTTGTACAACAATTGCCAGGACAGTGAACGCAACACGGCCATGACGTCTTTTTGGTAGCCAGGCAACCACTGTAAATAAAACACCACTGTTTTTTGATTTTGTTTGTGATTTCTTCAGAAGGTAAAACTGAAACATGTTTTTTTCTTAATATTTTTTATTAAGAATATTTGACAAACCTTTAGAAAAACCTCTAAAAAAACACCTTAGAAAAAATAATTTGTTGTTTTAAATTTCGTTCCCTCAATGTTTAAGATTATCAACACGAATTGTAACCCTAACCCCACTTATTAATTGAAAGCTACAGCTAAACCAAGCTTTACCTATGTTGAAAAGTAGCAGCCGACCTATTTAAATTACACATTAAGCTGATTTATTTATCTATTTCGGATAATATTGATTTATATCTTCGTTACTCAGTCCTACCTGTATAATTAAATAACCTAAAACAAGTCACTCAGACCCCTCTATTTGGGAAGGTTTTCAGAGTAATTTCCAAGGCTTTGGAAGTAAAAGTCATTATCTACATTTGGAGAAAACCTGGAACAGTAGTGAACTTTCCCAGGAGTGTCTGGCTGAACGAAATTCCTCCATGACTCTACTGACTACTTATCCCAGAGGTCTCCAAAGAACACAGAGTAACATATAGCACTGCAGACAACAATTGCTTTAGTGTTCATGGTTCAACTATCAAGGAAAAAGACAGGAGGAGAACAGTTTCCATTTTGAGACTTCAATGCCTAAACAACGAACAACTGTAGGCTTACCTTTGGATGCTCAGAATAAATGAGATTAAGATTCTTTAGTGTGGTTTAGTTCACTTAACAGCACCTCTGTTTGAATGAAAAACACAACATTTTGTTAAATAAAAAAAAACGCTTACTGGCCATTGTTATCCAAGGACAAGTGACAACTATCATTATATTTGGGGGTCAAGTGGGGCCATTTGGCTTTGGATACTGTAGTTTTGTCCATAAATAAATGAGATCATCATTTGAAGATTGATTTTGTTAATTTTTTGGGTATGTTTATTTGATATTTACAATTTGTTTGGTGATTTTAAATATTTAAACAGGACTGATACTTTTTGTGACATCACTTCAGTGTACTGTAACGCTTGTGGTAGGACGTTTAATAGATTGGCTTCTACTTTAGTAGAGATCGATAAAGGTCCTTAGGTTAATACAATTATACTTTATAACATATTGCAGATATTTTCGATTGAAATTAATGACTTCCTTTTGAAATTAATTTTGATAGAAATTAATCATCCTCAAATATCAAGAGTTATTGTGCATTTAGGAAAATGAGAAAAAAAACAACCTTTTCCTTAAATCAGATTGTATTTCTGTTTAGTTCTCCTACGGTGATTTAAATAAAGTCTTCATAGTTATATAAGATATATCTATTTTATCTTATATATTGAAAATGTGACACTATCTGTATCTTTAAAGCAGCTTTCCAAAGTGTCAATAGAAAGATGAGTGTTTTGGAGGCGACGTCTGCAGACTGCTTATTGCTGCCGAGGCTGCTCAGATACTGGATATCCCCTTCTGTTCTTTGAGCGATCTCGGGCCCTGCAGCATGAACCAGAGTCTGTCCTCCAAAGAAGCCAAGCTGTGTTTCTCAAGGACCTCTCAGAGAAAAGAAAAAAGTCCAAAGAAAAGACAGCCACAGATGTTGAGCTGTGCTAGGAAAAAAGAGAACACCTCCGGCGCTGCTTTAGTGGAATCTGAGGTCTCGAGGTCAAAACGAGATCAGATCAGAGATTATTCGTCATGTGCAGGCACAAGAAAGGACACGGCTCCCACTGAAGTAGCTTGTTCTTCTTCAAACTCTTTGTCACAACGGCTAAAAGATGCTTCGCAGGAAGAATCCAGCTCTCCATCTGTTCAAGCAAAGCTAGAACTTACCTTGGATGATTCGATACTGAAGGCCAGTTAGAGGTGAAGCTGAGGTTTGACGAGGGCCATGCAGAATGTTAGGGAGGGAGATGAAGTTGCTGAACTGTACGAGAGGAAACTCCAAGAGTTGAAAACAGTTACCCAAAGCATGACATTAGGAAACTAGGCGCAGACACATTTTCACTTGCTAATGCTTGGTGTGTGTATGTGTGTGTGTTGCTGTCTTACTCAGGAGTTGAAGAAGCTGTCAGCCCCGAGCTGGCCCAGCAGAGACCGCCTTGCGGTGTTCAGTGACGTCTTTGATGATGTATGTTAAGGCTTGCCAGTATTTGGACGCATCCTGAGGGAAATCAAGGTTTTTCCATTTCCTCTGTACCCACTTGCACATTTTTAGCATGTGCCGTCAGATGTATCTGAGCCAAAACAGAGTGAGTCCCCGGTGTAGCGAGTGCAAGTAGAGCAACCAGCGGAACCTGGTCTTCATGCGTCAGGGAGCAGGACTTCAGAGGGCCCAGTCACTGCTCAGTCACATGGAAATGTATCATTTCATGGAAGTTTCTTTTTCCACATGAGAGTGATGCTCAACTCTGTCAGTGAAACATGTATGCAGCGCTGCACTTCACTGTTTCTGTCAAAATGGGAGTGATCGTTTGATGTAAATCTACTGTCAAGAAGACAATAACGCTGCTATCAGCTTTTAATGATGTAAACAACTCAATAATGGTAAAGAAAGGACAGGAACTGCAGGGAAATGTTTCAATATATTGTGGAAGTTCTCAACTTCAACCAGGGTCGAAATATAAAGGCAAGCTAAATAAAATATGACTCAGACACTAATATTTGGAAGCTGCTGATCTAAACTGAAGTTGTTGAATTTGGGATCATCTTAATTATTCCAACATGTTGTCTACACTGATCATGAAATTCCTCTACAGAGGGCCTTTGGCTCATTCATGTGGACAGCTGCGACTTTAAAGGTGTTAGTTATGAAGAAGTGTCTCCTTCTTTGGTCAGAAGCTTCTTGGCCCTGGTTTCTGTTTAGCTCACTTCACACTGGACTCGTTCACTGGTGTCACAATAACTTATGGTTTAATATAACCGTAACCATTGGTTGCTTTCTTAAACTCTTAAATAATTGGGTTTCTGATTTGCATGATATGATTGGGACCTGGACAAACCTGGATGTTTCAACACAACAAAGTCACAAGCCAAACATAAAAACTAGTCTGGAATAAATAAAACATGCTGAGATTAATCTAAAAATGTATGGTTCGTGCTAAAATTCTGAGCTCTAAAAATACATTAAATAAGCTACTGTATACTACTGTATTTTTGTAAAGAGAACAATTCAAATTGTCAACTAGAATTAAGTAGGAATTTTGCTGATGAGTAAATTAGGTGTTAGTTTGATTTGCAGGGTGCCTCACAGTTATTTAACAAGATTACTTTGTGATTAATGTTCACAATCATGTCTAATATGATTATTTCAGACATACAGCTACTCAAAACTAAGATAAAACAAGGTACACAAAAAACACCTTTAAGAAATGTTGGCTTAATTGAAAAATATGTTTAATATCTGTTTAATATCAGCAGTTTTAATCTGACAATACAGCAAAATGAAAGTAGTTCATTTTCTAATCAACTAAATATTAATGCATATTTGCTTTATAATCATCCAAGTGTTTTATGTACATTTAGTTTCCTTCAGTCTTCCTGGAATAATTAAATCTGAATTTTGAGAAATATGTATTTTTTTTCCTTTCTTCCAGACTGAGTATGATTTATATGTCAATCACCTGATGGACTTCTAGTCCTCAAAAGGAAATATGGTAAGAAGTAAATCCAAAACACTGTTTCAGACAGTATCATTTTGGCTAATTGCCATGGATGAATAAAAGCCTACAGATTCTGTTGTACATGAGGTGTAAAATGTAAACAAAACGTTGGACTAACATTACATTTAAAAAGTCAAAAATCCCGTCCTACAGTCTCGTCCTTTTGTAGGAGGATGTTTTGTAACATTAGAGTAAATTATTGAAATCTAAAATGCTTTCACGTTTTACTGACGGACAGTTTTAATGAAAATGAAAAACAAAACTTGTTTAGGGTTTTTCTAACGTGTGGAGAGTAAACAAATTGGGAGCATAAGTATACCTACATCTCATGTATTTTTTTTTATTCATTAAATCGTCATATATTTTAATGAACAACCAAGACCCTCAGAATATTTTCCAACAAGCTGGTGTGATATTCCTACACAAAGCAAATATCATAAAATTGCAGCATAACAATATAGGGAAGCTTTTCTCTAACCATTTAGTTCAGATTTATTCAGTGTAAGTTTTTAAGATAATTAAATACAACAAAGATTCCATAAAAACACCAACATTTAGCTTCACTGGCCAGACATGCTGCACAGTAATATATTTTTCAATGCTTACATTATGCATGTCACATAGGGTGGCTGTTTCCTTTTAAGAGGACTGGCAATCAAACAATAGAAAACTATGCTGGGGACATCCCACCCTGGGAGGGAAGCCTAATCGGCCATATTGGAATCCACCATTGCTTCCAGAAAAACACAAAACAGAAATTATAATAATCAATAAAATGGTTTTAGTGTAGTTCTTGTACTACAAAATGTTCAGCCTTAAACATGACTAAGAATCTCTGGGAAAGTTTTCAAATGACGGTCCCAGTTCCTGTCCAACCCATCAGTCTGATCTAATTAGCATAGAAATATGGGCCAAACTGCAGTGCATTTCTAGATATTAGAAACCTGGTAGATGCATATCCTAAACACACATCTTTGCATTCAAAGTGGGTTTTAGAAAGTGTTAACACATGCAGAATTTTAATAGTGCAACATATAAGATTTTTAAATAAAAAAAATACATAAAGTTGAAAAGTTGAATTTGAATTATAGTTTAGCAAGGAGCTGTAAATAATTCAGTTGTCTTTTGTGGTTTTGTTGGGGTTTTTTGTTTTTTTGTGTTGTAGTCGCTGCAGACGAAGTGAAACAGTTTGGAGAGATTGCAATAAGTGATAAAGCCATGGACGAGGCAGAAAAAAAAGTTTGCAGGATAGAGGAAAAGACAAGAAGAGCTCTGAGGGATTACAAATGGTACTGTTTGTTTAACAACAAAAGACCAGAAAATGTTTTCTAGTTTAAAGTTCTCGCACCTTAACTCTATTTATTGTTTCTCAGACTCCAAGATGAGCTGACAAACCTTTTAGCCGCAAGAGACCAAGAACAAAATAGCATAAAAAGTAAGTGTTACTGCAACCTTTGCATGCGTCATCATTGGTAAACCACATGTAAACATTTGCTGTATTCTATAGCCTCCTGCAGAGCAAGCAGGAAGTGCACAGTCTGACTTTATTAATATGCAATTTCTCAGGTTTTCATACTAGGAAAATGATCACCCTTCACTTTAGTGTGCTGACACATATAAAAAAAGAGTTTTGTTGTGTCACTAAGAAAGCACTGCTTTCATACCACCTGTAGTGGTGAATGTCTGTGAGAACAGACCCATCATTGTTCCCTGTTTTGCATTGACGCACGTTGTCTCTTCCTTCTGTGTGTGGGCAGATACATCCCTATGTAGAACGGAGGACAGTGGGACCGCCACCGACCACACCAACATAGTCAAATTCAGGAGACTTCAGGTGCTCAATATGCAGAAGGAAATCCAACAAATGGAGCAGGAGATCCAAAAAAGGCTGGCATCCACTGCTGCTTCTGAAAGACGTGTCCAAGATCCAAAGGTCCTAAAAAAAATTTTAAACCCATCCTGCTTTTTTCAATAACCTCCAGATTAGCAAAATTAAATGTTTTGTGTATTTCCAGGCAGAAACATTAAAACTAATAGGTTGGAATAACCATCTGACGACCACTAACAAGGCACGACAGTTGAACTTTTCTTCTACAATAAAACTTTTGTTTCATGTCTAATTTGTTACCTCTCTTTATCTCGATGTTCATGCAAAAAAATTTTTTTTGCATGAACTGTTATTTGTCTTCCACTTCACAACTATACACTCATTTAGGTGGGGTGTAGTGGGCTATAGCTGTTAGAGCAGAGGTCAGAGCAGACAACTGCTAGTACTGGTTCCATCTTCACGCTGGGTTCATGGGTAAGACCTTTTGCCTCAGATTGCTCTCTGGAACACTGTAATGAATACTTTTCTTGAACAATGAATTACTGTTTTTATGGGAAAAAAGTTATTCATATCCACCTGGCCCTATGTGGAAAGTATATCCACTATAAATATAATTACCTGGTACCAGTATATGTTTTGGCATTTCCTTTTTTATTTTACTGTAGATTAATTTTGGCCCACTCTACTTTACAGAAATGTTCAGCCACTTTGTATGATTCTGATAGAATAGAATAGAATAGAATAGAATAGAATAGAATAGAATAGAATAGAATAGAATAGAATAGAATAGATAAGAAGAGAATAAAGTAAAACAGAAAATCCCTTTATTGTTTTACAATGGGGAAATTCTGGTGTTACAGCAGCAAAAAGATTATAGCAAAAGTAGTCACACAAATGTGGACCTTAGAAAAGTGTATAAAATGACATAATAGTGAAGAGTTAAAAGATTAACCAAAAAGATAATTAACTGTGACGTGTTTTTACAATATAAATACTGTTCACCTGGAGAAAAAAAATAAATAAACACATCTCATTTGTATTAGGTGATGACAATCTAGGCCACCTCCAAATCTTTTTGCCATACAGTGGAAGAGTTGTTGCTGTGCTTTAGATACTTCTGCATAACCCTTACAGTATGTGTCTGTGCTTAAGGTCTTTAATTTATATTTTCCTTCAGGAGTTTTTGAGAGAGAGTCCTCTGTGAACTAAAGCTAAAGCAGTCCCAGATAATCTTCCTTCCATCAACACAATGCCTGTCTTCCGGTACGATACTTTTTTTTTTTTCTGAAATGGTGTTTTATGCCAAATGGAACAAGAAATATGTCTTCCATTCCTACCACTTTTCAATCCAAAAAATATTTTTCCAACTATGTGATTACCTTCGGATACATTTTTAGGTTTGTTTCAAATCAGTTCCTTGGGACTCTTGTAAGATTTTTAACCAGACATGGTTTTGTAAAAGATTTCAGACTGATAGATAATGATTTTACTTCTTATTTGTTGTTGATTTCCATGGATTGGTGCAATATTTGTTGTTTTTGAAATACCGCCCACACTGCAAAAATGATCTAGAAATATATCAACATTTCTTTAATTAAGTGTAAATACCCTGAATTTGAGTAGGTAAATAGGATAATTTGCCAATGGAATGAGTATTTTTTCTCTTAAAATAAGACAATTTGATAATATGCACTTGAAATACAGCAGTGCAATAGTTTTTTCTTATTTCAAATGTAAATTGTCTTGTTCCTTTGGCAAAGATAAGTCCGTGGTATTGATTAAAACAATTATCATTTGCAAGCTGTGGTTTGTGTTTACTTTGGATTTCTTAGCGATTTTATTATAGATTGAACAAAACTGTTTGCATAAATCAACAGTTACTGTATATTCATGATTTTAAATTTTAAATTAAAAATTGTTACTGGAAAAATTACTAATTTTTATCAAAAACCTAAAAAAAAAAAATCTTAGTTAAAAAATATTATTACCTCATTAACAGATAGAACCTCAAAAATGTACTATAACCTAATATGTACCTTATATTTTTTTATGACAGACATTCAGAAGTTGAAGAATACATTTGTGAGTTTCTCTTCTTTACCAACAAATAAACTATAAAACATTTACACAACCGTAAACAGACGACAGCTGCACTTTCTTGCAGGAGCAAATTTAGATTTTCTATCCCCAAACACAAGATGGCAGCAGAGTAACATGAAAAAAGTCCAACACTGGTGAAATATAGGAATCTACACAAAGGAAAATACTTTCAGTAGCTTTATAATGATTGAGTTTTAAGTTTTTTCACTATTGTTTTGTTATTGCTCTTTATAAATGACCCTTGAAGGCAGTCCTAAAAAGATAAAACCGGCAAACTTCCTGTTTCTCAAATAAACAAGATAATTTTATGCTTTTCTGTTGTTGTTTTTTTCAGTGCTGAGTTGTCAGACCGTGACCTTTATCCAAACCAGTAAAGATAGTTTGAGGTTTGTGATGTCTTGAGAAAGGTCACAAGGGTATTAAAAGAAATACTGAGGCTTTTCCTCAGTTTTCCATGTGATACTGCTGTAAACATCCACATCTATGTGACCATCAACCGTGGTAAAAATGACCATTGGTGTGCAGGAATTACTAAAAATGAGAGGATTAGCTGAATTTGGGCAGCCTTGCTATGAGCTGATATGCTCGGACCTTCACCCCTGATATGACTGAGTGCCTTGCTGTCGACAAGAACCTAATCAGGGGTCAAAGTCTGTGCTCAGGCTGACAGTGAGAGAGAACTAAGCTTGGTGTTTTCCTTCACTGCCTGAGCTCTTCCTTCTTTTGAAACCTGACTGAAGACACCCCACTTGGTGGACATCTACCTCTTTTTGAATTTTAGCCAGCTGGTCAACATGTTGCTTCGGACTCCTGCTTTGCTCCTCCTCTGTGTGTCCATGGGCATGAGTGCCACTTTGGGTTACTACCAAACTGAAGCCACTGAAGAGGGGGAAGCTGCTGCTTTAAACACCCAAGCTGCTCCTCTAGATTCTGCTTTGAGTGATAAAATATCAGCATATGATCAGGGAGCTGACCTACCTGAAGTGGACCAAGCCAAAGGGTCAGACACAGACAGGGATACTCCTGATGGAGACTCTGCTACTATTGAAGCTCTTGAAAAGAAAGCTGTTGCCAAGGAGCAGCTTCCATCTGAAGAGGAGGCTAATGAGATCCGGCCCGTCCAGACAAACAAGGCTTTAAATAAACCCCTGGAACAAGATGATGCAAGCAGCTGGAGCCTCAACTCCATAAGAGATAGCTTCCAAACTGTGCACGGATACTTTGACTCCCTGGTTGAGCTGGTCGGGGGACACAATGGTGTCTGTGAATACCGCTGTAGATATGGTAAGGATCAATCTTGCACTCTTACTTTATATTGGTTCTGGTTCCCTCAGAGGTATTAACAATATTTTTTTCCTAAACCCAAAAGATTCTGTTGCAAAAACACAGAAAACCTTCTGTTCTCATGGTTTATTTCCTCACACATATTCAACAAGGTTTGTCCTTTTGGACCTTTGAATTAAAAGCATTTGTTGAGGGGCATGGGTCATTTGTGTTATGCAATCAATGTAGATGCTTTCAAACCAGAGTTGCAGACCTACTTACATCAGAAGAGAACTTAAAGGTATAGATAAGGATGTTTTTATTCCAGGTGGATCATCAAAATAAGTGGTCCTTCTAATAGTCAATCATTCTGGTGATATGTTTCCGTAAGGCCGTTGCGCTCGTCCCCATTTTCACTTACCGGTAGTGAGTCTGACATACTGTAGTGGAAAAATTGCAAATCTTCTTTTGAAACTAAGCTTGTATGAGCGACGCAAATAGCAACTTTTAAACAGAGCGTGCACAAGGAGAAATGGGTTGCTGCACGCTCTTGCATGCGTTTAATAGGCATTACAGGGTTGTGCATGTAAATGAGTACGGGTCTTTTCAAAAATCTGTGAAAATCCTCCACTATACCTTTAACAGAACCAAGATCAGATTTTTATTTAGGGATTATCAATGAAAAAGATGGGGCATATACATTTGAATGACAGTTCTAGTACTTTATTGAAAATATGTAACTTTGATATCCATGCATCTTTTTAATTTCACTTAAAAGTCATGCACTTATCTGTTCCATTCTACTAAATCACAGTGATACATGGAGGTCTAAGGTTTAATTTTTAAGAAGTGTTTGTTAATCCTAAAGCTTAACAGAGCCTGTTTGCTTTCATAGGAGAACTGCCACTTCCTCGGCCTGGCTACAAGCACCAAGAACCCAATGGCTGCAGCTCTTCGCTGGTGGGATTGCAGGTGAATGCTGCTGTAGGTGGCCTGCTCATAGCACCATCCTAAAAAATGTAATTTTACCCCAAAAATACCTTGTAGAGTGGTAAACCATGATAAAACATAGTTTTTTCTTATGGCAGCTTGATGTGGGAATCCCTGCAATGACAAAGTGCTGTAACCAGCTGGATATGTGCTACGACACCTGCGGTGTGAACAAGTACGACTGTGATGCCAAGTTTCGCTCATGCCTTCATGGCTTCTGCTCTGACCTGAAGAAGAGTCTGGGCTTTGTTTCCAAAGTACAAGGTGACAAGCTCGTAAAAGATTACTATTGGTTATTAAAAAAATCACCAATTTAATGTGTGCTTAAGTTAACAAAGTTATTGATCCTTTTTTTCCTTCAATCAGCTTGTGAATCTATGGCAGATGCCCTCTACAACACAGTGTGGACTCTGGGCTGCAGGCCTTACATGAACAGCCAGAGGGCATCATGTGTCTGCGAGGGAGAGGAGAGGGATGAACTGTGACAGACAGAACACTGTATTTCTCAAAAATAACAGAGTAATGGATGTTTCTGCATATTACCATTCCTTTCATATGACCACTCAGGAAATGTTCAGAGTATCTGAAGTGGGATTCGGTCAAAAGGCTTTAAGAAGTAAACTTTTGGTGACTTTACTAGACATGAATCCAGATTAGTTGGTTCCAGAGACTGAAGCGTGCATTTAGCCCAAAAATAGCTGAGCCAAGACAGAATCCCTCTCCTTTATATCAAACCCAGTCTCTAAAATAGCCAAGTTAATTACGCTAAGATTATTTGGACAAAAAATGTAAGTTTTTGTTGAGTTTTATTTAAGTAAACTGCAGCAAAGATATTATTGACAGCAGTTCTTATTCCTTTAATGGAGAGGTGTCATAGGGCATTCATTCTAAGTGCTACAGTATGGAATCCGGTACCATTAGCAGATTATTGCAAACAGTTTCAACTAAAAATGTTCATACATATTGTATTAGCAGAGATTAACTGTTTAAACTTTCACAAGGAGCTGCTGTTAAAACTATCATAGTTATTTAGGGTTAATCTCTTTATCATCAACCAAGGAAAGATCACTACATGCAAAAAGCCCTATGAAGTAGACTGGGGAAAATGTTGTAAACAGTTCATACTGTTATATCAAAAAAGGAATCTTGACATTCAATATAAACCATTAGTTAAGGTAATATCAGAACACTGACAAAAGGCCAACTACAGACAGATTCAAGCAGTAATTTTCATTCTTTATTTTAGGTTTAATCTGTTAAATCTTGATAGCTCAGCAAATGGCAAGAATCAGTTGTTACACCCCACAACCATTCAATCATTAGGGGGGAAGAGTGCACCTACGATCTCACCGAGAGGAACTATGGTCAAATCAGTATAAATTTGACTTTGTTTGCCTTCATGTCAAAAGATACCTTTGCCAGAATCAGTCAATATGCATCACTTCAACATACAGTAACAGGACGGTTAGCAGCCTTATGCATCAGTTTCTAACATTCATTAAATGCAGCTGGCAGTTATAACTAATTCTACCAGTAAATGTTTGGATTTTGCCACAAGCTTTCCATCATGGGACTGCACAGAAAATTAGACTTTGTGCTCTAACACAGGTATCATAGCTTTATGAAAAATTTCCCTTTGGTTTCCTGATAAGCTGATGTGGTCGGTTGAAAAATGTGTAGGTTTAGCACAGTGACAAAGAAGTTATACAGTATGGTGGGGAAAATAGCAAAAAATTTAACAAGGGCCTCCTGTGAACATGCAGACTTCTAATATCTACTTATATAACATCATAATGCATAGATATTATTTCCCTCTGAGTAAAGTTTTGCAGAAAATACAAAATAAAATGACTTTCCTATGTAAAAGGGAAAAATTAAAAAGCTTCTACATAAAGGCATCTATTGATACCCAGAACTGTTCTAGATGTATAAAGGATACGTTTGCTGACAGTTTAAAGATGAATAAAATAGTCTGACATAAACTCCAACAACATTTAGGTATTAAGTTTTTCTTTAAGATGAAAGGATTTGGCTTTGCTCTTGATCACTGTCTATCTGTTAGCTTCAGTCGCTATGAACATTATTCTGGATATGTGCTTCATAAACCAACAAAGATAATTAATCAGGTAACATATTAACTGTTATATTCTTCTGATCTTTAAAATTCACAGCTGATGAATTTAAAACAAGGTAATTTGGGAACTGTATGATAGGATTTATTGATACAGGACCCAAACAGATATCATGTGTCTGAAGATGGCCTTTAGAATCTGAATTAATTGCTTATGCATATTTACCTCAACATTGAAGGCCAAATTTGGGCCTCCATGACTCCATTACCATAAATTACCTGATGACTCCAAACAAAATACCTGA
>NW_015151127.1:415515-418797 GCF_000732505.1 Cyprinodon variegatus
ATTTTGAATTCTACAAAGTATCCATCTGGAAAGGCTTCTGTGGAAAGTGTTCTTAAAAGGGAGGGACAATCAGCACAGTTCTTCAACCTAATTGGGTAAATCATCAAGTGGCACCTGCCTCCCATGTAGAGCTTTTGGCTCTACAGCCCAGACTCTTCTTCAGGTCAGCAGCTGAGATGTTTCAGATTTTTAAATTAGTTTCACAACTAGCGGAGTTAACTGATCAATGAAGCTCTTACCAAGTCTGGTCAGTATGAATGCACAAACATCTTTCACATCCACAGAGGAAAAAATCAAATACTTTTTTCTTGTTTTTCAAAAAAGAATAGAGGATATTCCAGCTAAAAGCAGTGCAGCCCTGTTTGTTTAGCCAAGGTTTAGGGTGTGAAATTATTTTTCCCACCACTTTCCCTCCATTTTTAGTAAATCTGATATTGTTTGTAAAGACAAGATCAGATTCGCCCCTCTAGATTAAATCGTACATCAGAGAACCCAAAATATGTCTAATCAGGTAAGAGTAATATCTGTTTTGTTGGCCAATAACAGCATTTAGCTCAGTTACTGTAGCTCTAGTGTTTAAGGGGAGCTAAGACTGCACTAAAGAGGAGCTGTATATGACTTTACAACACATCTCCAGATCGGATGGAAGACACACCGATACAGAAGATCCTCCCTGCTAAAGCTATTAACAACTACAACAACTTGTTGAAAAAAACTGAATTACTACAGCATCTGATTTCTGTTTGGGAATAATAAAGGTTTTTGGAATTGAATCAAACTGAATTAAAATACTACATGTCGTTTTGTGAATGTATATCTAGCATCTTGCATGTTTAAAAAATTAAAGTAACCCAAAATACTGTGACAGCATGGGAAAAATAAGAGCTTTCCACAAACTTAATCCATTTAATCCGTCTTCAGGGATTTCATGACTTATATAGGAAATAATTTATTACCCAAATTTGATATGGAAACAGCTTGCTCAGATTTAGACTCACAGAAACACTTGGAATACCCTGAATACTAGCATATTGATTTTATTAAATTTTATTTTTACAGTAATAAACATATATTATAAACCCTANAAATAACATAGTTATGTATAATATATTACATTTCTGACTGTATATCCCTGTAATTATTACACACTGTAGCTTTAAACCCTTTTTTATACAAAAAAACTGCTTTGATTAACATGATTCATGTAACCGCTGCATTGCAGCCCTGCAGCATTTAATACAGAAAAAGTTGTTCTTGTGATCAAGGCAAAACCTTGTAACCTTTAGTCACTGTTGTGTTCTTCAATCACATAGTAATAATTAGAGGAGGAACAGATACAGTCTTTGCCAATGTTCTGTCTGACAAAAGATTGCACTAACTCAGTGGTCTCCAACCCTGGTCCTTAAGATCTACTGTCCTGCAGATTTTAGATGCATTACTGCTCTAACACAGCTAATTTAAACGACTGACGGGCCTCTTTCACATGCCATCAAGTTTGACAAAGGCTTGGTAATGTAACCTAGCATAAGCCAGATTAATACACTGTAGTTCATTTTGAATTCTACAGAGTATCCATCTGGAAAGGCTCCTGTGGAAAGTGTTCTTAAAAGGGAGGGACAATCAGCACAGATCTTCAACCTAATTGGGTAAATCATCAAGTGGCACCTGCCTCCCATGTAGAGCTTTTGGCCAATCACACGAGCAGCAGCAGCTGAGATGTTTCAGATTCTTAAATTAGTTTCACAACTAGCGGAGTTAACTGATCAATGAAGCTCTTACCAAGTCTGGTCAGGATGAACGCACAAACATCGATCACATCCACAGAGGAACAAATCAAATACTTTTTACTTGTTTTTCAAAAATTAATAGAGGCTATTCCAGCTAAAAGCAGTGCAGCCCTGTTTGTTTTATTTCAGCCTCTGAGTGACGTGTCGACATCAACCACATCCATGTGTTTCATTGGTCTGAAACATTTCTGTATTTCATTTTCATTTCTGCTTAATGTATTTTCAGTAGTTTGAGAATCATCACATCTCATGACAGTTCCCCTTGCTTGCAAGGTAATAGTAACGAGGACAAGGGTTGGAGACCTCTGCAACTAACTACTAAAGAATAAAAGGAAAAATAAGGAAGTTTTCACATACAGCTTAATTAAAACAAAGTAGACAGTTTTCCACAAACAGAAAAATTGTTGAAATAACCTTGAAAAAAAAACAGCCTAGCTCCCTACCAACACTGAAAAGCAACTTCTTGGGCATCAGGAAGATAAGGCTCACATCTATCCTTTTGTACCAGGTGTTCTGCTTGAGTGAATAATTTTGTGCAATAAAGGAAACAAAACAAGCTCACATTCAGGTTATAAACTAGAAGCCTAAAAGCTTTAGTGTGTGAAATTATTTTTCCCATCACTCTCCCTCCGTTGTTATTAAATCTGATATCGGACCAGCAGACAAAGAAGTCATGAAGTTATTTGTAAAGATAAGATAATGTTCACCCCTCTAGATTAAATTATACATTAGAGAACCCAAAATATGTCTAATCAGGTAAAAGTCATATCTGTTTTTTGGCCAATAAGAGCATTTAGCTCAGTTACTGTAGCTCTAGTGTTTATGGGAAACTAAGACTGCACTAAAGAGGAGCTGTATATGACTTTACAATACATTCTCCAGATCCGATGGAAGACACGCCAATACAGAAGATCTTTCCTGCTAAAGCTATTAACAACTAGTTGAAAAAACTATGAATTTCTACAGCATCTGATTTCTGTTTGGGAATAATTAAGTGTTTTGGATTTGAATCAAATTGAATTAAAATACTACATGTCATTTTGTGAATGTATATCTAGCATCTTGAATGCTTAAAAAATTAAAGTAACCAAAAATACTGTGACAGCATGGGAAAAATAAGAACTTTCCACAAACTTAATCCATTTAATCCGTCTTCAGGGATTTCATGACTTATATAGCAAATAATTTATTACCCAAATTTGATATGGAAACAGCTCGCTCAGATTTAGACTCACAGAAACACTTGGAATACCCTGAATACTAGCATATCGATTTTATGAAAATTTATTTTTACAGTAATAAACATATATTATAAACCCTAATTATGATGTATTATTTACATCCATTAAACACTAACATAAACAGATCAAAGCAGACTATCGTACATCATTGTACAGCCAAGGCTGAAGTTGGCTGGGAATAACTGAGGCATTATATGGAGATTTTCCCTATGAAGCCCAGATTTAAAAACCCCCCAAAAGTTTTTTTTTTTTTT
>NW_015151127.1:420877-422152 GCF_000732505.1 Cyprinodon variegatus
CTTGCAGTGTGCATTCTTATACTTTCCCTAATCTTTAGTGAAACTAGCCAGGAACTTTCTTGTAACTTTCTTTTGATCTATCAAAAGCTGCCCAAATATTTTCTTGGAAGTTGTACTAAAATGTCATGTTTATTCTTTTCTTGGACAAACTAGTTGTTTTCTGGAAGTTACTCTTCCCTTTTCATGTAACTTAACTGGTATCTCCATAATGTAACAGTTGTACTTTGGCCATATTTTTTTTTCTTTTTCATTCTTTTCATTTCTCTAGAACGTATGCGCTACTTTTTACGAACTTTCAGAAAACGTGTAGTTCAATAATCCAGAAATAATCAGGTACTTTCCTTGAATAATAAAAAAAACAAATTCTCTAACTTTCCATAGATTTTCTTTTTAATTTCCTGGAACCTACCGCATTTTTTCCAGTACTGGGCTGTATTATCAGGTAACAGAATTAGGTACTTTACCCAAACTATTAGGAAATTTGCTAGGTACCCTCCTCAAACTTATTGGGTACATAAAGGAGCCTCACTCGTTTTTAAATAGTGTGATAATTTTAGGAATTGAAATTCATCAGAACCCATCTTGTAAATTCCAGTAAAAAAAATTCAAAAAAATTTTCATTTCTAAAAACTGATTTCTTTTTTCATTATGTTACCTTAAATTTCCATAAATATAAAGCTTCATAAGGCTGGTACCATGTTTTCTTCAATCAAAGTAAAAAAAGAAAAACACTTAATGACTATTCTTATTTGACTGTTACTACCAATGGAAATACCTTTTTATCCATAAGACCTGTTGAAATAAATAAAAGCATGGATCTAGTCTTTATCTGAAGAAAATCTACCTGCTTCACATACAGACACCCACCCTGACATGTGCTCTTATCTTCCCCTAACTCCAGCCCTCGGGGACAGCCACACTGAAAGGAGTCCAGCACATGGAAGCAGTCATGGCTGCATCCTCCATTGTTGACGTGACAGCCTGCAATCTCTGCACAGGGCAGGAAAGGGAGAAATGACAGTGATAAGAATGCAGAGCAGGTTGTTGTTTCATTATCTATATTCCATATACCTTTGCAGTTGAGTCCATCCTTATCCAGCACCCGGCCTCGCTCACACTCACAACGTCTGGAACCCTTGGTGTTTACACATAGCTCTGCACACCCACCGTTGTCCTTCTCACATTCATTTACATCTACAGGAAACATAGAAACTACTGTCAGATCGTATCATCAGGTGACTCTTGTTTGAATCCCCAGCAGATGTGTGTAGTTTA
>NW_015151127.1:427245-428897 GCF_000732505.1 Cyprinodon variegatus
TAATAGCTACAGTCTTTTGCTGCCCAAAAAAACAGCACAGGCATGAAGGTTTAGCGATGCATTTGACTCATTGGTTTTCTAAGGAAAAAAAATATTGTATGTCTGTCTCTTTTCAAAGAATAAACATTCATGCAAGTTTGGATTCCTTAAGTCAAGTTAAGGTCATGAACAGGGATAATTTGATACACAACCAGTGATGTTTGTTTGTTTACCTTAACAAGAAGCAGAAAAACATGTATTAAAATAAATCTTTCCCATCAGACTTTGTTGAACTGTTTTAAATTCTCAATCTTAAGGTATAGCTCAAACATTTATAACAGGGTTGAGTTCAGGTCTATTTCAGAAGGTTTATCTCATTTCACTTAATGGGTTCCAAAACATTTTTTAAAGCTTGTTTGTGATTTCAGAAATTAACAAGATTCAAGATCATAAACTTGAACCTCAGCTTATAATCCACAAATAAGCCGCTTTTGAATTTTGTTGGATTTGCAATTAATAGAAATTTTGTTGGGAAAAAAATTTATTACCTTGAAAAATTACCTTGGAAAATACCTACATGCACAACCAGAATGTTTAGAATTCTATGTAATATATTGTGGAGTGACCACCTCTGATGACCTCCAGCTCACATCAGTTCAACATTTAAATGATTGAAAACATATCAATGTTTTGGAATAAAACCTCTATAAACTTTATCATTAAAAGCTGAGTCTTTACTAGAAAATTACAAATTTCAATTTATTTTATAATTTTTGATCAAATCATTGGTCAAATATCCAGCCAGAATAGTGCAAGGACCTTATTAAAATCTCTGATAAAGTTGTTAAAGGAAACTTAACTAAGCTTATCAGAAGCGTAGGATATATTTTAGTCTGAACATTTAGACCCTTTGTCAACTACAGAAAAAAGTGCTTGCTTATTTAACATTTAAATAATGACTTAAATGATTAATCATGAGCACAACATTTTACATCATTGGCACATTTTTTTACCTGGTCTAGAAATATTTGATATTTAAAGTCATAATTTATGATTGCAGAAAATGTTTTTAACTTAAAGATTTCTCAATATTATCTCAATATGGTTTTTTATTAGAAACCACTTTTTTCTTAGATGTGTTTCTCTTCTTCTGCTGTATCAAATAACTGTTTAAATGCTGTTATATTTCATATTATTTAGTCTGCATACCTGTAACTTTTATTCTGTCCACTTTTTTTAATCCACCGTCAAATCCAAATCTCCTGATATATATGGGATTCTATTCTATTTAATCCTTTTCTATTCTATTCTATTCTATTCTATTCTATTCTATTCTATTTAATTCTATTCTTTTCATACACTCTTGTGTCTTTAAACTTCTGATCAAAATTGCATCTCAGATCTTTTTTTATATCATACACATTTCTACTTTGGGATGTCAGCAAGTAACATTTAACAAACTAAACTATCTCAGTAGCTAAGCATAAAAACCATTTTTAAAAATAAATAAATGTATACGCTTTTTGCCAGGAATGCTGTATTAAACAACTAACAAATAACTGTTGACTAAAAAAAACAAATTATTTGCTAACCAGGTATTAGTATTAACATGCCTTTTTTTTACACTTTTCTCAGTGATGAAAAACATGACTGTTTGATAAGACTGTTTTAGT
>NW_015151127.1:430953-432632 GCF_000732505.1 Cyprinodon variegatus
CTAAAACTAATGTATCATTTAGATGTAATGAACACAGAGTGATGCATGCCACATGTTTATGCCAGTTCATTTAGATGAGTATTGCTTGCAACTAATGAATACCTGAAATACTGCTGTTAGAGAATCTAACACATCAACTCATTGCTAATCAGCAAGCAGCAAATATTTGATAAATGCTCCAAACATATAACTCTGTGTGGAATGGATCTAATGTGTCTAAGTTTAACCATTTGAATTAACTTGAAAAAAAATCATAAAATGGCAGTTTTAATGATTTTCAGTTTTAACAGGATGTTTCTTGAGTTTAGTGCAGGTTTTAGAGTATCTGTTTTGCCATTAAAAAGAGTGATAACCCCAATCCCCTCTATAATCTGTCCTGCTGAGTTGGATTCAGCCTTTGCATTACAAAGATAAATGGTGACACAAGGTGAGATGTAACTGAGGTAAAAGTCAATGTGCTGTCCACACAGAGTTCTTTGTTCTGCAGGATCTGTCTATGAAGTCTCTGCTCAGGCTGGCTGAAAAGTGGAAGAAGTAAACAAAGTGCTGCCCGTTGGTTAATGTTTTTTCTCCACTTCTTCTCCCCTCAGCACCATTAATAAGAGGCACATGTAAAACAAGGATGATATGAAGGTGGGTCAGGTAAGGAAGAAACTGTTAATGAGTGAGAAGGGATAGAGAAACAGGAGGATGTTGATCTGTTCCACACTGTCAAAGAGAAATCGAAGGCCGGTAAAAAGTGAGTTCTTCACAATTTACTGAAAATCAGGTCATGCAAATCTGTTTTGACCTATAAGGTATATTTACATTTCCAAGCTACTCATGACAAAAGAGACCAAGTGCAAAATTCTAATTTTAGAAAAAGAATTTTGTTAGGGAAAAGTATGGTGCACAATGACTACAAAAAAAATTTAAAAGGTATTGGCTTTGCAAGTAATAAAAATAAACCTTTTATTTTTTTTTTATAAAATAGCCACGCTGAGTTACATTGCACAAAGAGCTTCGGTGGACATCAGATTTACCAGACGACCACATTAGACCAAGAGGTTACATTTTGGCCTCATTTGACCATTGCTTGTGGATGAAAATCTTCTTTCCACTTTCCCTTACAAGCCATATTTCTAGAGCACCCCTCATTAATAATTTTTCCAACCTGAGGTCTAGATCCCTGCTGTTCCTTCAGAGCATAATCCTTGTGGCTGCTTCTTCTCTAGATAATGTTCTCTTGTTGCTTTTTTTTATTTTTTTATTGAGAATGCCTTATGGATAGGATGCAAAAAAACTCTTGGAAAACAAAGTCCAGTGGTTTGTTTTTTTTACTTTTTTTGGAATGATTATGACCTTGATGAGTGAGAATCTTCAGCAACCTCTCGTAGCGAGTCAGTTTAGATGGACATGATGTAGCTGCAGTCATTCTCTCTCTCTCTCTGACTCTTTTTGTGATACTGAACAATGCTCAAAAGCGTAAAAACGTCTAAATATTTCACAAGACTTGAAAAGCTTTCACTTAAATATGTGAATATCGTTTTCATTCAAGTTAGTTTCACTAATCATAGCTTGGATATTTATATGTTTTAGTTTCTGATAGAAAAAGTGACATTTGAGATGTTTGTTCCACTGTCCTGTCAGGACGAGTAAACATGATGACACAACAACTTTTATCAGATGAATCCATAAAC
>NW_015151127.1:436383-437791 GCF_000732505.1 Cyprinodon variegatus
TTTGTTTGGAGTCATGCCAGCCATAATGAGTCCGAGTAGCATTTATTTTTCCTAATTGTATATGTGCTATATGTAATTGGAACTTATTTTGATTTAATGTGGGATATAAATAATATAAAACTGGAGATGTTTAGATTTTCTTATAATTTGTATTATAACCATACCGTTAAGCTCTGGATGATCCGGTTGCATAAGTTTATCTATTACAGGAATGATAGGGTCTGTTATTTATTCTGCACACTACAAAAACGATCTAAAAATAAGTAGAAATTTATTCAACCTTAAGTTGAGTAGGTAAATAATATGATCTACCAATGGAATGAGTATGTTTTACCCTTAAAATAAGATGATTAGATATTATGCGCTTGAAATAAGACAATGCAGTTATTTTTTCTTATTTTAAATGTAGATTGTCTTGTTCCATTGGCACTTAGCTGCTTAATTCAAGAAAAAGTTAAATTATTTTAAGGAAAAAGGACTTACTTAAATTGCATAAAGCACTTTGGTGCTCAACGTGATGATAAATCATCATTTGGAAAAATACAATTTTTAAGTTGAAAGTAGATTTCCCCCAACATCTGACAATAAATCAGACTTATTACCGGTACTGCTTTAACTGTTAATATTAACATAATTGTTCCTATTTTTTTTAAAGACCATAAAAAGTAAGAAAGGTTAAATTCACTAAGAATGCTTTTGTTTTGGTGCTTGATAAACAAATCGGCAACTTGAAAAAAATCCAGTTCCAAGAGAACATTAAAGAGAGTGAAAGAGGTTGTGTGAACTGAAATTTGCAGAAAAGTCTTGAAGTTTAATAAAATCAAAATAAAGGTGTTTGGTCCTAGTGATCCATGTATTTGGAGTAAAGGTAGGAGGTTGCAAGTCTGAAATGTAGCCCACAGCAGATAAAGTTTAGGTAGAATTCAGGACCATAAGAAAAGTGTTTTTCTGTGTTAAATGCATATACAACACATACTTTATAAAGGTTAGACATTTTAAAACAGTGGGAGATGATATAAAACAATTCTGGAGAAATAAAATATAGTCTTGCAGCAGAAGGAATTATTAAAAACAAAATGGATAAGATTTCATATCTTGACATCATGAAAACAGTGTGAAAAATAGAAATCCTTCGATTTGGTGCTAATGATGTATAAATAATTCACTCACCTACACCTGTAAGTCCAAAAACCTCAGACAGAAGATTGATGATAATCAAGAGGATCATGATGTACCTTTTCATTGGAAGATTGACGATCCACGCTCTTCCTCTATGCTCAACTAATTCCACCACTCATGTCTGTTTTAAATAGCTGCTTCTTATCCATGTCATGTTGTCAAGCTTCTTTCCCACCTTGTACCCCTGACCTTCCACTCACCATATTCACAGGCGAGATCCGCTCCTATG
>NW_015151127.1:440169-441471 GCF_000732505.1 Cyprinodon variegatus
AATCCTGTCTTTAGGTCTGCAAAGCTAATTAATATTCGGAGCCCGAAGCATGCACTTATGTTACAATAATATGAAATTTCAGCTCCCAGCAGGACGACAGCCCAGAATGGTCCTGAACTCCATGCAGGAGGGTGTTAAGGGGTTGGTTCTCCCCGCCGTGTAAGATGAGCGACAGCAGCTCTGAGTCAAAATAAACTGGTTTTGGGGAATTTTAGTTGGAAAACACAGAAAAAAGAAAGCAGAAAAACAAAAACAAAAAACATGGCTGAATCGATAGGGGGCTCAGTTTGTACCGTCGGCCATTCATACCAGATTCTCCCTTTGAATTGTTACCAAATCAATTTCTAACTGCGCACCCCCAGATTGGCAATTTAGATGTCTTTTCAAATTATTTACACAAATTCTAGAGTTAAAAGAACATAAAGTGGTCAAATCTGATTATTTAATATTCGCTAGAGAACTTTTAATTAAACCCCATTTCCATTTATTTGGTTCTGTTATTTGGACCAGCTGACTCATCAAAAAGCCAGATTGAATGACAATCTGCTGATAGCTAACATTTATTGTTTTTTGCTACAATAGAATGCAGTCAGGTTATACCAAATTACTCTAAATCATCAGTTATGAAGCTTGTAAGTAATTTCCTCACAGAGAGAAACGCCTGCTGGCAGTAGGCACGAAACCACCAGAAGTACAACGGCACAAAACGGTGAAGGGAGTGAAATGCCCGGCCCCCATCGTGACGCCAAGAAAGGATATTCTCAACAGAAGAATGTGCAACTCTGACAGAGGCTCATGATGTAAACATCCCCCAAATCGAATTAGGCATGGGCTGGTTGTAAGAAGCTTCCTTCTCAATACCCGTTAAATTTTCCGTCATTGTCTTTCCTTTTAATAGACTCAAGTCTTTTTACTGAGATGCTTTTCCACTCACTGATGTCGGTTGTTTGTAAAACTGGTTCTAGTTGCGAAAAAGTAATGTTCTGGATTGCAAGGCCCCTTGTTGGTCTTTTTAAGGTAACATAGTTTTAACGCCACAGCTTGGAGGCTAAAGTTGCAGATCCCTGCTCACTGCCTACCTGAGCAGAAAGCCTTACCAACATAATAAAGATACTCATAATAACTGGTTAAAGACTGGAAATAATCATTGCTCTGTTGTGATCTGTGCCTTACTGTACATGTAAAGTAGTGTAAAACACATTTTTTTCAGATCAAAAACAAGAGCAAACATCATCAATTGTAGAGTTATATCTAGTTTTTGCTTCTCTTGTGTAAAGTTCTGTTAGTTAATACAAAATAAGA
>NW_015151127.1:443301-445495 GCF_000732505.1 Cyprinodon variegatus
AAGGGGAGGGGGTTCAGACGGCAGCAGGGAGGAGGAAGAAAGAAGGTCGGTTGCAGGAAATTAGAGAGGATAGGAGTCACGCTAGCCATCAATTCTTATCGGCAGGCAGCTGCTGAATCGGGAGCTGAAGCTGCAGAGGATCCCGTAGGCGCTTCAGGTCTAGTTCCACCTGAACAGAGAGAATAAGGAGTAGAAATAAGACAAATGTTAAGGGAGCAGGAAGAAAACATCTCATTTAAACAACTACTTTTACAAAACCAATGGAAAAATGTTCAGAGCAAATTAATCTAAAACCGCCACAAAGTTGGTATGCGTTTCCCACTAATGCCTGCTGATGCATGTTCCTCAGACACCATATTGGATCCATCAGCCCAATTCATGGCTGCTCATTTTGCAAAACGGCACAAAGTTCTGCAAACTTCACTACTTATAGCATCTCTAAAACATAAAACAGGCTTTGCTTATGGAACCTGCAAGAGAAAAAAAAAAGACTGAAAGAAAGTTAAAAGGACAATAGAAAGGAGGGAAAGAAAAGTAGAAAGACAATGAGAAAGGTAAGAGAGCAAAAAAAGTGAAAAAGGGAAAGTCAAGAGGAGGGTGACAAGCTAAATGCCAAACAAAATAACTGGGGTAGCGCACCAGATAGAAAAGAAAGATGACGGGACCACAGAGGAGGTGAGAGGGTCAAAGAGAAGAAAGAAGGACATTTGGAATGGAGGGTGGAAGGATGGAAACAAGGAAGGACTGGAAAAAGATTAAATTAGGAATAGAGAAAATATAAAGGACATGAAAGGATAAGAATGGAGAAAAAATAAGAGAAATTAAGGAAGAAGGACATTAGAAAGAAAAAGAGGAAGGGCACATAATGTATTAGAAGAAACGGTACATATAGAAATAAAGACAGAACATCAGCAACAAAGAAAAGAAGGAATTAAGGACTCAAGGTGGAGATGAAAGAAAGAAGGTTTCTCTATAGCCCCATTTACACTACCATTTTAAAACCGTGGCGAGATCGGTCCGAGCATGATGACAAAGATAACTGTAGACTATAAATGGTACGCAGAACTGAACCGGACCGAGCTAACATGGTACTAGTTCATCAGTAGGGCTCGGCACGGTTCGGTTCTGCTGTGGTTCTCTGATAACAAAGAGCGCATGAGCAGACAGCGTCATCTCCTTATAGTCAGCCTCTGTAATCATTAAATTTCAGACATTCATTCTTCTTCGCCTGACTTTTCGCAATCTTCCTGCATGTTACGGGTGCTGCCATATTGGTTTGCTTCTTTACCTCTAGAGAGCAGTAGTACCATAGATTGTCATTAGGACACGAGGAACCGTGCTAGCTTGGTGTGTAAACGGAACAGAGCTCTGCACTGTTAACTGATCCAAGCTCGGCACGGATCGGTTTTCAGAGGGAAGTGGAAATGAGGCTTACGTCAAAAAAGGAAGGAAGGGTAAAAGAAAGGAAGGGAGAAAGCAAAATCAAGGAGGAAGGAGAGACAATATCTAAACACTAGTATGGGAATTCCATCAAGAAAAACAAACATTTTCCATTTTATTTTTACTTTTACAGACCGGTGAGACATTAAGAATCGAATTCCTTAAAAGATGCTATTGGACCCATTTTGATTTCAGTACTCTACAGAACAAATCCCTGCATTTATATGTTTTATATGTGCCTATAATCCCAACATCACTCTACCTAATATAAATTCTGCTCAATATATCAGGAACACAAACATTCAAGACAGTTCAGATTACTTCTGCAACACGTCACAAAGAGCCTAAATCCTCATACCTCAGCAATATCATCCTTCAGCTTGTTATACTTCTCAATGTCAAAGCGTGTCCTCTTCACGCCCTTGTGGAAGAACAGCAGATACTGTCTATCTCTTGCATCAGGATAGACATACTCCTGCAGGTTAAAGGAAGACAAAGATGGAGCACTTTGTAACAGGAACCAGTTTATCAGATGTCCTCCAAGCTCTGCTGTGAATAGAGCTAAACATTTGCGGTTATTCACGAAGGCTCAATACAGACAACAGCTATAAAAGCAGCTTTTCTTTACCCAAAAACGTACATGCAAAGCTTTACATTTTAGTCCATTAAGAAGCTTACTTTATTCCATATTCTCCTGTCTTACCTGACGAGTAAGCACGAAGTAGGCATACATCGCCATCGCAGTGCCATAAGT
>NW_015151127.1:447796-450821 GCF_000732505.1 Cyprinodon variegatus
AGAAGAATCAACTCAAACAAACCCGTATTTCTCTCTGCTGGTACCAACCTCTCCTTGGTGGTCGCACAATATGCGTGGTGTCATTGATGAGGAGCTTAAAATCATCCAGCAGAAGGATGTCTATGCCCGTAGAGGAGGCGATCCTTGCTCCATCTGCAGGGAGAGAAAAGAAATATAAATTTAGGGAGAAATAGAGCTCAGATGAGAGAGGGAAATTATTAGTATTCATTTGTATAACATATCTGGAGATATAGATGCTTTATATACATTTAAATTAAACTAAACATAGTCAATATAGCTAAAATCTGGGCACAGGTACAGATCATCTGGAGAGATCACCATGCTGAGATCTGAGCCCTGGTCAGTTTGGCCAAGCAGACCAAAAAATACTAAAAGCAATCTCCAATAACCCCAAAATGTCATCAAAGGGTGAGATTGTTCCTACTGTTGACATAAAATGAAATACAAACTGTTGTGGGAGATAAGGGGACACGTTACTTCCTATGAGGGCCGTTACATGTTTATCATCATGGAAGAAGACTATTCATTTTTCCTTTGCACGCTTTCAGTTTTTAAATGATTGCTTGAAAGGAGTCCATTGTTGCAGGATTTTAATGTAACCTTTGTGTGAAAAGGTGCTTACTTCTACTTGCATATATGGATTCGTGTGGTAACTACAACTCTCGCCCTTTAATCTTGCTAAATTTAATGGGACTAAAATTGAGTGCCTCTGCAATTTAAAAAATTGCTTTTTCATAAATTACAATTTGATTGTAAATGCAATTAATTGCCCAGCCCTGACTGAACGATCGGCACTGTGTGTTTTTTTTTCTTTCTTCAATTTGTCTAAAAAGACAGGGTGCTGCAGTTGGATAGGCTAGCATTGTTAGCATCAAGCTACCTCATTTTGGTCAGGTATACATTCAATTCAGTTTATTTCTATAGAGCCAATTCACAACACATTTCATCTCAAGGCACTTGACAGTTCACCAGATCATACAGAAAAATTGATTGAAAGTTTTCTATTTAAGGAAAACCAGTTGATTGCATCGACTCATTGACTCGGATGCAATCCCTCACACTAAGCATGCTTGTAGCGACAGTGGGGAGGAAAAACTCCATTTTAACAGCAAGAAACCTCCAGCAGAACCAGGCTCAGTGCGAGCAGCCATCTGCCGAGGCAGAGGAGACAGAAGCAGAGATACAAAAAGCAACTTTAAAAGTTGGCCCTGTCCAGGAAACACAAAGCCAGGCAGACAAGCTCCGAGCCAGTTCCCATTGCAGATGAAGAGAGCACATCCAGTCTGTCACAGTCAGAGAAACAGGACTACACTGGAAAAACAGGCCGATCTCCAACATCTATAAACAAAGGTGTTGATGGCAGTAGCACAGCTCATGTTTCTCTCCAGAGTGATGTCACAGCCAAACAGCAATTATACATGAAGGCAGCCATTTTGTAAGTTTACTACATATGGTTCTAATGGTCCGCCACGTAGCCGGGTCTCCTGGTGTCAGCTAAGATAGCCTTTTTTTTTTCCAGTGTTGCTACATTTTAATGCATTTCCGGGTCATTGTTCATTTTTCACTGTAAAACTAGATTAACCTTCACTTTTTGATTGCAGTTAAGATTTGTGGATCAGTTGTTCTTCACATTTATCTGCTCCTATTTTAAAGGGCACCTTAAATCCATTAATCAACAAGCCTAAAAACTTTAGACTTGGACTCTTTGAAATGACTCTTAGATCCCCCTTTTCTCCCTTTTATTAGCTTTTCATTTACTTTGTGCTTAATTTCAGTAGTGTGCTGCATTTACATAGTTGTCAGATATAGTACCGGTAATACTGTAGTAGGGATTATTAGCCATTAAAGGTACCGATATTTTAACCTGTAGTCATCTTCCATTATTTTTGCATAAAAACTTTTTTGGTTGAAACTTGAAGAAACAGAGAGTTTTTTTGTTGATTGTTAGTAACTCTGCCAATAATCATAGCAGAAACTGCTAAATTGGTGAAAGATAACTGGATTTCAACAGCCGCTCCAGAAGTCCAAACTCAGGTAAAAGACAAAAGAACTTTGGTGAGTAAGCAGATGTCAGTTCTAATTATTTAACTAACAATAATTAATTAGTTCCACCCTTGATTTGAATGACATATTAATTTACTAAACCTTCAGTTCTAGTCATGTATTATATTCATAATCTTCTGGTAAAATTGCACAACAGCAAACCTTCTTTAAAGCCATATGAGAAACTGCTAGACAGCTGAAGGTAATGTAGAGAGGGAGATACCAGCTACTAGGGTGTCCCTCTGTTTACACATGGTAGTGCATGAAATCTGTTCTTTGAAGGGGTGTGAGTCACACTACTAATTTGGCATGGTACTGATACTAAAGAAAAGTGATGTTTACATATTTTTTTTATGTTTATTTTTGATTTTCATAAGAATACAAGATTGCAAGTGAAAAGAATACCCAAGAAAACCTTATAATATTGTCAAACTGTATTATACTTGGATTATTTATCTTTATTTATTTGCCCACTTATTTAAATTGCATATGTGATTCTATTGAGAAAGCCTGTTCCATTTTAAAGCTGAAAAAGGTTCATTATTCAATGTTAATACAAATGCTGTTATTATTTAAGAGTTTTATTCATGCTCATGCTATTAAAACTTTTATTAATTATTTTTCTAAGTAACCAAAATAGGTCATTTTTAGAGCCTACAGACAATTATATCACTTATTATTCCCCTTAGATGAATTTAAAAAAGATTCTGTTCCATGTCTTTTACCTGGCTAGACATAATCCAGTGTGCGCTTGTGTCCTTACCCATGGAGTCGATGGCCACACGGTCGATGCCTCGGTCCTCCGCCTGTATGGAGACATATTTGTGCCATCGGTTTGAGCGCGCAGTGAGACAACACGCGCGTGCAAAACCGGTCTGGCGCGCGCTCAACTCTGAAAAACCCTCTCAACACAATGTTCTCGCGCTCAGTTTCAGATCTGCGCGTGCTCAAATCCCTCTCT
>NW_015151127.1:451994-467612 GCF_000732505.1 Cyprinodon variegatus
GGTCCCGGGACATATTTGATAGTTTTGAGTTTTTACAATTTCGATTTCAAAATAAGAGTTTGGGTTCATAAGGAACTGAGTGTGTTTAAATGCCTCTGAAGGCTATTTGGTGACATAATTTTCTGTTGATTACTCCAGGCTAACTTTTATTTTATGGTCTGATTGTTTCGTTAAAAAAAAAAAGCTATTTTATTATTCCATTTCCATTTACCAGTTTCTGAGCTTGAAGCTCTAATAAAATATAATTGTTTATCCAAACTGGTTGTTTATTCTAAGCGGTGGGGTGGGAGACATAAACATACCACACTCTCACAGGCGCATACTTCAAGTAACTTCTACTCTTCTTAAGCTACTACTAGTAGTATTAAGTGATACCAGATAGAAATTTTCATGTAAGTTCAGGCGCTTAAATTTAGCGTCACGAACAGGATGAATATCTGTGTTGCTTATTAGCAAGCCCAGTTAAAATGTCAGACTCAGAAGAAATGAATCAGCTTTTTGAGCAGTTTGAAGAACTCCAAGCAAGGTTTCATGAACAATCCTCGCATATGAAAGAACAAACAGCACTACTTGAACAGGCCAGAAAAGATCAAAGAGAGGCTATGGCAATGGCAAAGGTGGTGCTTGAACAGAAAAACCAACCTACTGTCTACATACAGAGAGATAGAAAGTACACAGATTTCACAGGCAGTAAAGGAAGTGGTGAGCAATGTATAGAAGAGTGGATTGCTTCAATTAAGTCATACTTTAAAGTATGTAAAATCCCTGAAGAGGATAAAGTGGAGCTCATAAAGCAACACCTGAAAAGCAAAACTAACTGTTAAGCTCATGCTGGAGAATAGCACTACAAATGCTGAGGCTGTGTTCAAGGTCCTTGAGGAGGTGTATAGTGACAAAGTCCCTGTAGGCACAAGGCTAAGAGAGTTCTATGACCGCAAGTAGCTGGTGAAAAAATTAGGGCATTTGCTTGTGACCTCCAGGAGCAACTTAGTCGATTAATAAGATGTGATGAAAAGCGCTTCCAAGATCCAGATTTAGTGCTCATGGAGCAGTTTGTGTTGGGATTGCATGACAATTCCTTACGCAGAGAGATGAAGGGCAGATTAAGGGGAGGGAATCTAAAAAAATCAGTGAGCTCATGCAGGCCGCCATCGACTGGTCGGAGGAGGAAGGAGTTCTGTCAGCTGGTCCAGCAAAGAACCCCAACCGGGGCACTGTGAGCGCTGCTTCTGCTGAGAGTAACTTCTGTGCGGGGCTGTCACTGCAGTCGCTGCACGAATCCATACAAAAACTTGCAGCAAGACAGGATGAACTTTTTACTGCACTGCAAAGAGCTGGGCAGCGCAATAGCCCCCAAGGGGAAGGGAGGAAGCCACCTCTACGAGACCAGGAGGGCAGACTGATTTGCTATACCTGTGGTCAACAAGGCCATACAAGCCGTAACTGCCCCCAGAGAATNATGACAATTCCTTACGCAGAGAGATGAAGGGCAGATTAAGGGGAGGGAATCTAAAAAATTCAGTGAGCTCATGCAGGCCGCCATCGACTGGTCGGAGGAGGAAGAAGTTCTGTCAGCTAGTCCAGCAAAGAACCCCAACCGGGGCACTGTGAGCGCTGCTTCTGCTGAGAGTAACTTCTGTGCGGGGCTGTCACTGCAGTCGCTGCACGAATCCATACAAAAACTTGCAGCAAGACAGGATGAACTTTTTACTGCACTGCAAAGAGCTGAGCAGCGCAATAGCCCCCAAGGGGAAGGGAGGAAGCCACCTCTACGAGACCAGGAGGGCAGACTGATTTGCTATACCTGTGGTCAACAAGGCCATACAAGCCGTAACTGCCCACAGAGAAAGGGGGCCCTGCCCCAAGTTAATGCTTCAGTTACTGAGCCAAAGCAGACGGAGCAGACGCAAGCAAAAATGAGCATGATTTTTTCAATCCATTGTAACCCAGCACAGTTCCTCCCGACAGATTGGGGACCCACAAAATGCTTTTGGCAACTGTTTTACAATACAGTAGATGTACTGATAGATGGAATGAGGACCTGCTTCTTGCTAGATACTGGCTCAGAAGTGACTACTATTTCTGAGGCTCACTTTAACAGGCAGTTTGAGGGAAAGACCCTGTCACCTGCAAAATGGGTTAAATTAACTGCTGCCAACGGCTTGGACATCCCCATAATTGGGTGTCTGTATGCTGATATTGAGTGCCTGGGAAAGAAGCTTCCAGGAAAGTGTGTGTTTGTGCTTCGAGACGAGACTGATAGCACAGGTGGAGCCTCAGGCATACTGGGCATGAATGTGCTCGGCGATCTTCGTAACCTATTTGTTGGCCTAGATGGGGTGCAGCAGATAGAGAGGCATGGCCAGCGGAGTGGGGGTGCGAGCCTTTATCGTGTCTTTGTGGAAATGGGAAAGGAGGAGCAACTGGTGGACTGCAATGTGAGAATTGGCTTTGTCAAAGTGGGTGGTAGGCGGGCTGTCATCATCCCCCCCCACAGTGAAACAGTCATTGAAGGGTGCTGTCGGGTGTCTCCTAAAATAAAATGCAGAGTCTTGGTGGAGGCTTCACCCACGGTGAACACGTCTCCCGGGCTGTTAGTAGCCAACGGTTTAGCAACCTCAGTGGGGGGGAAGGTCCCAGTCCGAATAATGAACCCAAGCCCCAAGCCCATTGTTTTGCCTCCAAGAGCAAGAGTGGCTGAGCTGTGTAAGCCACACAAAGTGCTTCCCAAAGAAGTGGTGGCGTTTGAAGAGGCAGCAGGTGAAATCCGAGTCAAAACCATTGTGAGCCAGGTGCAACCTAAGCTGGAAGAGCCAGGGCTATTGGCCGTCCCTGTGCAAGCAGACCTGCAGGGCCTCACCACGGATCAGGTACATCAGCTTAATCACCTGTTAGAGAAGCACCATGCTGTGTTTTCACAAAACAATAGGGACTATGGTTACACCACTACCGTTACTCACTGTATCCCCACTGGCAGTGCTCACCCCATTAAACAAAGACATCGCCGGGTGCCACCCCACGTGTTCCAAGAAGTGAAGCAGCATGTGCAGGATCTAGTTTCACAGGGAGTGCTCAAGGAGAGCTGCAGTCCATGGGCGTCTCCGGCAGTGGTGGTCATGAAGAAGGACGGGTCAGTACGGTTCTGTTGTGATCACAGAAGACTCAATAATGTAACACACAGAGATGCATACCCCCTCCCCAGAGTGGAGGAGTCGTTGGATGCACTGGGCCAGGCGCAGCTCTTTTCGTCCCTGGACCTCACTGCCGGGTACTTTCAAGTAGCTGTAGCTGCCCAGGATCAGGAGAAAACTGCGGTAACAACACCATTCGGGCTGTATGAATGGACCCGCATGCCATTTGGGCTCTGTAACGCCCCCGCAACGTTTCAGCGCCTAATGGAAGTTGTGCTGGGGGACATGGCTTTTGATGTGCTTCTGATTTACCTGGACGATGTTCTCGTGTTCTCAAAAGACTTTGAAAGCCACTTGCAGCGCTTAGATCTCGTATTTGGTCGGTTGCAGGAACATGGACTCAAACTTAAGCCTAAGAAGTGTTTCTTGTTCAGGAAGGAGGTCAAGTTCCTTGGCCATGTGGTCTCGGCAGAAGGGGTTCAAGTGGATATGGAAAAAGTGAAGGTACTGGAAGACTGGCCCACCCCACAATCTGTAAAGGAAGTCCGTCAAGTAGTGGGCTTTATGTCTTACTACAGGCGTTTTGTTCCCCGATTTGCTCAATTAGCAAGGCCCCTACATGCTCTGATGGGCAAACAGAAAAAGGGTGAGCTAAATGCTAGGTCACAGCCATTTGAATGGGATGAGAGGTGCCAGGCTTCCTTTGATAGCCTCAGAAAGTGTCTTATGACTCCACCCATACTTGCCTACCCTGATCTTGGTCTCCCCTTCATCGTAACAACAGATGTGAGTTGTCTGGGCCTGGGAGCGGTCTTGGACCAAAAACAGGAGGGCATCGAGCGGGTCATTGCTTTCGCTAGTCGGGGTCTGCGGGGCTCGGAACGAAATGACCGAAACTACAGTGCATTTAAGCTAGAGCTACTTGCCCTCAAGTGGGCAATGACTGAAAAGTTTCGTGACCTACTGCTCTTCTCTAAATTCACAGTCATTACTGACCACAACCCACTAAGATACTTAGATACTGCCAACCTCAGTGCAGTTGAGCAAAGATGGGTGGCCCAGTTAGCTGAATTTAACTTTGAAGTTCACTATAAACCAGGCCGGATAAACCAAAACACAGACGTGCTCTCTCGTATCCCGGTGGGTACGGAGCCAGAGGTTGAAGACAGAGAGAAGGATTTCCTGGTCATAAAAGAAGATGAGGTGCGTGCCTGTCTGTGGCCAACTAGGGGTGCTGAAGCGAGGGAAGTACCAGTTCATTCAGCAGCCCAGTCGAAGGTGAGAGGCCGGATATGCGGAAGCAGCTGGGAGGAGATGCGGGAACTACAGATGCAAGACCCTGACATTCGTCCACTCCTGCTTGCACTGAAAGCATGTCAGAAGCCAATGAAAGAGGTTTTGCGGACAATGAACTGGTCACAGCGGCGGCTTGTAGGACAGTGGGACCGTCTGAAAACTCAACATGGCGTCCTTTTCCAGTGCCTGCGGGACCCCAGGGATGGTGAAGACGTGAATCAGCTGGTAGAGAACAGTGTTTGAGAACCAACATGACCATGGGGGGCACTTCAGTGACAAGGGAATGTTAGAGGCCCTTAGGCGGGGCTACTATTGGCCCGCTATGTCTAAAGACGTCAAGTGCTGGGCACAGCAATGCAAGCGCTGTACACTCGCAAGAGACGTGTTCCCCAAGGCTCAGGCACCAATGACCTGCACCAATGTTGTCGCCCCTTTGGAGGTGCTGGCAATGGACTATACCCTTTTGGAGCCATCGGTCGGAGGGTATGAAAATGTCCTTGTACTTACTGATATGTTCACAAGGTTCACCATTGTGGTTCCTACCAGAGACCAAACAGCAAGAACAACCGCCAATGCAATCGTCAAGAATTGGTTTGTCTATTATGGCTGTCCTGCTAGACTACATTCCGACCAGGGCCGGAACTTTGAAGCCAGTGTCAATAAAGATCTCTGTCGGGTGTATAGGATTGCCAAGAGCCGGACGACTCCCTACCACCCCCAGGGAAACGCCCAGTGTGAGCGTTTTAACAGAACGATGCACGACATGCTCAGATCCCTCCCCACTGAAAAGAAAAGGAACTGGAGAGAATATCTCCCAGAGTTGACCCTGGCTTATAATAGTCATGTGCACCGCTCAACTGGGTATTCCCCTTTCTATCTGCTCTTTGGGAGGGATGCACGGCTACCTCGGGACGTATTGGGGGGTAAAGACCTGGAAGTGAGTGATATGGAAAACCTTGATGAATGGGTCCTGGGTCATCACCAGCGACTGCAGACAGCTGCAGACGCAGCTCGGCGAACTGGACAGGTCAGACCCCTTCCTTGTGTTTGCACAGAACCACCCTGATATGCCAGTTTTCACCGTTAAGCCAGAGGCTGGCGGCCCTACGCGGGTAGTGCACAGGGACCAAATGAAACCTTGCACTTTCGAGTGGCCCAGGTTGCAGAAAAGTCTCCGACCCCGTCATTCACATAGGGCCTCAGATGAGTCCATGTCTGAGGATGCTGATATGATTTATGTGCCACATCGCCCTGTCCCTGCCCCTCCTAACCAACAAATGCCTGGCACTCACCAGACACCTCACATGCTGCACGCACCCAACCACAGTACACCATGCAGAGACACTGACATAGGGGGGAGGGAAGGAAATGGTGAGCATTCGGGTGTAATGGAAGACCACTGCACTGAAGTTGAGTCAGATGCATCTTTTGATGATGCAGACGAGTCAAGTATTGATGGTGATCAGCCTCTGCCTACTAGGCCTCAGAGAAGTTCTAGGGGTCAGCTCCCCTTAGATTAAAAGACTATGTCTTGAAATAAGTGTATGTTCTGTTTTGCTGTTACATGTTCATGTTCTTACCAAAATACGCTACTTTTGTTTATGCTTGATGTATGGTAAAAAAAAAAAATGAAGAGAAAAGCTTTCCGGACAGAAAAAAAAAGGAAAGCTCCCCGGTGGCACACCTGAACTATAGTGTGCAAGTGGACATTGATCAACATTGTCCAATGCTTTCAAAAAGTCTTGGTGGTGGCAGGGTTTGGAAGGGGGGAATGTGGGGAATAACGTGACGTGGCGCTCGGCCAAGGAGGGAGAGCGTCAGGTGTAGAGAGAGAGTGGAGACGTGGAGCAGAAAAGGACGGAGGGGGAATTCCGACATGCAGCGGACGCCGACAGCCAGAGGAGTTTGGTGCAGTGAAGATATATGCCTGCAAGTAAACTTGTCTTAAGAAAAGTTTGGGTGTTGGAACCGTGCGAGTGGTGACAGCTGGCGAGCCGCGGCGAGAAGACGGCACTGGGGTCCATGAACGTCGGTTCGCTCTGATCCGAACAGGTCGAACATTCCTTTCTCTACCCTCTCCCTTCTTCTCTTCTATGGAACTGTGAGTATACCCTGCCACCTGACTTCGCCAAAGGCAGCATTGCTTTAAAGAGTATTTTGCACCTTGGGGACAGAACTTTTGTGCAGCTGCGGGGCGGGGTCTCACCGAGCGGATAACCGGTATTCGATTTCAAGGAACTGTGCTTACAGTTGCGTTGGTGGACATTCGGGACGCCGTGACGTTATTGCTTATGTTGTTTTGCTGTGTTTATTCTAAGTGGTGGGGTGGGAGACATAAACATACCACACTCTCACAGGCGCATACTTCAAGTAACTTCTACCCTTCTTAAGCTACTACTAGTAGTATTAAATGATACAAGATATAAATTTTCATGTAAGTTCAGGCGCTTACACAAATTCAATTATTTGGATTTTGCCTGCAAAATCCAAATAAGAACGGTAAGAACGGTTAATTTTGTCCAAACAGTTCCCCAGAAGCCTATCCGTGCATAGTAATTATCTCTATAATACAGCCCGACTGATTCATAACCAAACTGTGGTTATAAAGACCCTGCACAGCTTGTACCATTAACACACTGAATGGTCTCTAATGACAGATCCATGAATCAGCCCAGAGGGCTTTGAGCCTAGTGTGGAGAGGGTCCAGGCTGCTGCAGTGAATCAGCACATCGCTGCTCAAACTCGCACTGAGGTGAAGGATCATCTGCTGGCAGCTGCCTTCCAGTAGATCCTCTCTTTTAAACAAGCGCTCACAGGCACAGACATTTAATTTCACTTTCTCGCAGAGGAACTGTGAAAGTGTAGGTAAAGTAGCTTCACTATTGCACCTATTCCCCTTTGTCCTCCTTTATCCTTCCATCACAAACTCGCTGTTTGTAGTGTCAGGGGACCTTGGGCTCCTTTATGTTGTAATCCCAAAGCTATTTAAAGGCACACTATGCAACATTTTTCAGTTAATTAATGTGTTCCATAACGTTTTGGATGATTAAATGAGTCATTTCAAGTTGAACAAAGGTATTCTCGGCCGCCCTGGTGGTCTGTGGGGGAAATACCGCACTTGCAATTGCAGGAGCACCAACCCGCACCCACAGGCTCAGAAGTCTCGCGAGAGTCAATCTTGCTTTACGGCGAGAACTGCTACACACGAATTGAGCAGGAACCTTGCTGATGAGTAAATTAGGTATTAGTTTGATTTGCAGGGTGCCTCACAGTTATTTAACAAGATTGCTTTGTGATTAATGTTCACAACCATGTCCAATAGGACATACAGCTACTCAAAAATAAGATAAGAACAAGGTACACAAAAAAACACCTTTAAGAAATGTTCGCTTAATTGAAAAGTATGTTTAATATCAGCTTATTGTTTGTTATTTCTCAAAAGGCAGTTCTAACCTGATAAAACAGCAAAATGAAAGTAGTGCATTTTCTAATCAATTAAATATGAATGTATATTTGCTTTATAATCATCCTAGTGTTTTGTGTGCATTTAGTTTCCTCCAGTCTTCCTGGAATAATTAAACCTGAATTTTGAGAAATATGTAATGTTTTTTCTTTCTTCCAGACTGAGTATGATTTCTACGTCCATAACCTGGTGGACTCCCAGTCCTCAAAAGGAAATATGGTAAGAAAAACTATGTATATATTTATACCAAAATATAAATCTAAAACACTGATTAAGACAGTATCATTTTTGGCTAATTGCCATGGATAAATGAAAGTCTACAGATTCTGTTGTACATGAGGTGTAAAATGTAAAGAAAATGTTGGACTAACATCACATTTAAAAAGTCAAAAATCACTTTTTTAGGAGGATGTTTTGTAACATTAGAGTAAATTATTGAAATCTAAAATGCCTTTACGTTTTACTGGCGGACAGTTTTAATGAAAATGAGAAACAAAACTTGTTAAGGGTTTTTTAACATGTGGAGAGTAAACAAATCAGAAGCATAAGTATACCTACATCTCATGTATTTTTTTTTAAATTCGTTAAATCTTCATATATTTTAATGAACAACCAAGAGATTCAAAATAAAATTTCCAACAAGCTGGTGTGATATTCCTACACAAAGCAAATAACATAAAATGGCAGCATAACAATACAGGGAAGCTTTTCTCTAACCATTTAGTTCAGATTTATTCAGTGTACGTTTTTAAGATAATTGAATACAATAAAGATTCAATAGAAAAACCAACATTTAGCTTCACTGGCCAGACATAGTGTACAGTAATATATTTTTTTTACAATGCTTTCATTATGTATGTCACATAGGGTGGTTGTTTCCTTTTCAGAGGACTGGCAATCAAATAATAGAAAACTATGCTGGGGACATCCCAACCTGGGTGGGAAGCCAAATTGGCCATATTGGAATCCAGCACTGCTTCCAGAAAAACACAAAACAGAAATTATAATAATCAATAAAATGGTTTTATTGTGGTTCTTGTACTACTAAATATTCAGCCTTAAATATGGCTAAGAATCTCTGGGAAAGTTTTCAAACGACCGACACATCTTTGCAGTCAAAGTGGGTTTTAGAAAGCGATAACACATGCAGAATTTTATAGTGCAACATATAAGATTTTTAAATTTAAAAAAAAAAAAAAAAGTTGAAAAGTTGAATTTGAATTATAGTTTAGCAAGGAGCTGTAAATAATTCAGTTGTCTTTTGTGGTTTTGTTAGGTTTTTTTTTTTGTTTTCTTGTGTTGCAGTCGCTGCAGACTGAAGTGAAACAGTTTGGAGAGATTGCAATAAGTGATAAAGCCATGGACGAGGCAGAAAAAAAAGCTTGGAGGCTAGTGGAAAAGACAAGAAGAGCTCTGAGGGATTACAAGTGGTACCGTTTATTTAACAACAAAAGACCAGAAAATGTTTTCTAGTTTAAAGTTCTCGCACCTTAACTCTATTTATTGTTTCTCAGAGTCCAAGATGAGCTGACAAACCTTTTAGCCGCAAGAGACCAAGAACAAAATAGCATAAAAAGTAACTGTTACTGCAACCTTTGCATACGTGATCATTGGTAAACCACATGTAAAGATTTGCTGTATTCTATAGCCTCCTGCAGAGCGAGCAGGAAGCAGGCTGACAGTGAGAGAGAACTAAGCTTGGTGTTGTCCTTCACTGCCTGAGCTCTTCCTTCTTTTGAAACCTGACTGAAGACACTTCACTTGGTGGAGATCTACCTCTTCTTGAATTTTAGCCAGCTGGTCAACATGTTGCTTCGGACTCCTGCCCTGCTCCTCCTCTGTGTGTCCATGGGCATGAGTGCCACTTTGGGTTACTACCAAACTGAAGCCACTGAAGAGGGGGAAGCTACTGCTTTGAACACCCAAGCTGCTCCTCTAGATTCTGCTTTGAGTGATACAATATCAGCATATAATCAGGGAGCTGACCTACCTGAAGTGGACCAAGCCAAAGGGTCAGACACAGACAGGGATACTCCTGATGTAGACTCTGCTACTATTGAAGCTCTTGCAAAGAAAGCTGTTGCCAAGGAGCAGCTTCCATCTGAAGAGGAGGCTAATGAGATCCGGCCCGTCCGGACAAACAAGGCTTTGAATAAACCCCTGGAACAAGATGATGCAAGCAGCTGGAGCATCAACTCCATAAGAGAGAGCTTCCAAACTGTGCACGGATACTTTGACTCCCTGGTTGAGCTGGTCGGGGGATACAATGGTGTCTGTGAATACCACTGTAGATATGGTAAGGATCAATCTTGTACTCATACTTTATATTAGTTTTGGTTCCCTCAGAGGTATTAACAATATTTTTCCCTGAACTCCAAAAATTCTGTTGCAAAAACACAGAAAACCTTCTGTTCTCATGTTTTATGTCCTCACACATATTCAACAAGGTTTGTCCTTTTGAACCTTTGAATTAAAAGCATTTGTTGAGGGGCATGGGTCATTTTTGTTATGCAATCAATGTAGATGCTTTCAAACCAGAGTTGCAGACTATCTTACATCAGAAGAGAACTTAACCTCTTCATAACATGAGGACCCAAATAACAGGCAAGATGGTTTTTAGACCTGTAACATATTCTCTGGTGTCTTGCCTTTATTTTGATACCAAAACAATTAAAATAAACTCTGTAGTTCTTGAGATATATTCAATTGATTTTGGGCATGTTATTTTCAAGCATATTTCTAGAAAACAGGCCTAGTGTCCAAGAGGTGAAGGATGTTTTTATTCCAGGTGGATCATCAAAATAAGTGGTCCTCCTAATAGTCATTCTGGTGATATGTTGTGTAAGGCCGTTGTGCTCAACCCCATTTTCTCTTACCGGTAGTGAGTCTGACATAGTGGAAAAACTGCAAATCTTCTTTTGGAAGACGCAAATAGCAACTTTTAAACAGAGCATGCACCAGGAGAAATGGATTGCATGCTCTTGCATGCGTTTAATAGGCATTTCCTCTCGGGAGTGGGTACAGTGTTGTGCATGTAAATTTTTGGAGTGCGGGTCTTTTAAAAAATTTGTGAAAAATTAACAGAACCAAGATCAGATTTTTATTTAGGGATTATCAATGAAAAAAGATGGGGCATATACATTTGAATGACACATTTCTAGTGCTTTATTGAAAATATGTAACTTTGATATCCATGCATCTTTTTAATTTCACTTAAAAGTCATGCACTTATCTGTTCCATTCTACTAAATCACAGTGATACATGGAGGCCTAAGGTTTAATTTTGTAAGAAGTGTTTGCTAATCCTAAAGCTTAACAGAGTCTGTTTGCTTTCATAGGAGAACTGCAACTTCCTCGGCCTGACTACAAGCACCAAGAACCCAATGGCTGCAGCTCTTCGCTGGTGGAATTGCAGGTGAATGCTGCTGTAGGTGGCCTGCTCATAGCACCATCCTAAAAAATGTAATTTTACCCCAATAATACCTTGTAGAGTGGTGAACCATGATGAAACATAGTTCTTTCTTATGGCAGCTTGATGTGGGAATCCCTGCAATGACAAATTGCTGTAACCAGCTGGATATGTGCTACGACACCTGCGGTGTGAACAAGTACGACTGTGATGCCAAGTTTCGCTCATGCCTTCATGGCTTCTGCTCTGACCTGAAGAAGAGTCTGGGCTTTGTTTCCAAAGTACAAGGTGACAAACTCCTTCAATCAGCTTGTGAATCTATGGCAAATGCTCTCTACAACACAGTGTGGACTCTGGGTTGCAGGCCTTACATGAACAGCCAGAGGGCATCATGTGTCTGCAAGGGAGAGGAGAGGGATGAACTGTGACAGACAGAACACTGTACTTCTCAAAAATAACAGAGTAATGGATGTTTCTGCATATTACCATCCCTTTCATATGACCACTCAGGAAATGTTCAGAGTATCTGAAGTGGGATTTGGTCAAAAGGCTTAAAGAAGTAAACAACTTTTGGTGACTTTACTAGACATGAATCCAGATTAGTTGGTTCTAGAGACCGAAGCGTGCATTTAGCCCAAATATAACTGAGCTCAAGACAGAATCCCTCTGCTTTATATCAAACCCAGTCTCTAAAATAGCCAAGCTATTTATGCCAAAGGATATTTGGACAAAAAATGTAAGTTTTTGTTGAGTTTTATTTAAGTAAACTGCAGCAGTTCTTATTCCTTTAATGGAGAGGTGTCATAGGGCATTCATTCTAAGTGCTACAGTATGGAATCCGGTACCATTGGCAGATTATTGCAAACAGTTTCAACTAAAAATGTTCATACATATTGTATTAGCAGAGATTAACTGTTTAAACTTTCACAAGGAGCTGCTGTTAAACCTATCATAGTTATTTAGGGTTAACAGAGATGGGAAGTAACGAAGTACAAATACTTCGNCTGAACTTTACCAGGTTAGTGACTCACACACCCATTAGCATTTCCAGTCTGGGTTCTGAAGTCACTAACCTGAGTGTCCCTGCAGAGTATCCAGAGAACCTGTCCCTGCTTCCTTTAATAAAGGCTTGTTTTGAAATTACCATGATCCATCTGCTTGAATTCTGTATCCTATGTTCTGAGCTTTTGACAGTTACATTAGAAAAACTTGTTAAGGAAATTGCATTAAATTATATTTTCACAGCTCGCCTTCAAATACTTGAACAAAGATCTAACCTTGACTTTGCTCATCTGTAACTCTTATATTCTGAAAGGCTGCCAGGAACAACCACTGCTGTTCCACTTGCTGTGGCTGTGCTATGACCACTGTTTGTTTCTGAAACTGCTTACTGCTGCCGCTGGGCAGAGCTCAATTTGTGGCACTTCTGGTGTCAGTTGGATCTAATAGTGACACTTCCAGCGGCACTTTCATTGGCACTTCTATTGCTGTTTATGGTTATACGGTATGATTATATAGGACTGTTAGTCTATAACTACTTTCAAATAATCATATTTTATTTATCTTATTTCTAATAAAAGCTTGTGGAACTTTTACCAGCCCCCTGCCACAAGGTGTCAGAACACCAGCAGTCCATCTGCCTTAACCAACGGCACATCCTTTAGCACATTGTGGCAGCTGCAGTGGCATGGCCCTGCCACCTGCCGCACTTCTATTGCTTTTTATGCACAAACGGTTTAATGTTGGGGTTATTTAATGCTTGCTCTATATTTACTTTCAATTAATGTAATGGCAACAATACAAATTTACTTACACATACACATTGCCGACTTAGCGACACCTTGTGCCACTGGAAGTGCCAATACTCTCCAAGTGTTACTGGCAGTGGTACCATTAGATGCAGCTGCCATAGGAAGTGCCACTACCAGATGCATGTCATGACTGTATGTCATGGAAATCAGTGGGAGGCTGTCTGGCACCCTCTTTGATAGAGTGGCAGGACATGGAAATCAGTGGTAGGTGTCACTGCATCCGCTCCTGTGCCACAGCAGGTGATAAGAATTAGTGGCAGGCCGACTGGTACCTCCTCCACTGCTGTGGTAGGTGCCATTGCCATTATTTGCACCTGCTATCTCTCCAATGCTNGTTTTTGAATATGCGAAGTCCCCGTAAAATGCGTTCGAAGTGCTACAAAAATAAGAAACTTTCGAAATACAATAGGCTCTTGCAGCCTTCGCTGCTTACTTTTAGCCAGAGTTTGGGTTCATAAGGAACTGATTGCATTTAAGTGCCTCTGAAGGCTATTTGGTGACATAATTTTCTGTTGATTAATCCAGGCCAACTTTTATTTTATGGTCCGATTGTTTCGTTGAAAAAAAGCAATTTACTATTCCATTTCCATTTACCAGTTTCTGAGCTTGAAGCTCTAATAAAATATAATTGTTTATCCAAACTGGTGGTTTATTCTAAGTTGTGGGGGGGAAAGACATCAACATATCACACTCTCACAGGCGCATACTTCAAATAACTTCTACGCTTCTTAACCTACTACTAGTAGTATTAAGTGATACAGGATAGAAATTCTCATGTAAGTTCAGGCGCTTACACATATATTAATTTATGCTATTTACTCAGCATAAAAGTTTTCACTCAATCTCTTTCACCTGCAAGGCCACACAATGCCCCTGTGTGAGAGTGTTTGTAGACCAGACATAGCTTCTTCCCAAAACAAGCCAGATTTTTTCTCAAGGTTTATTCATAACATGTTACTGTTAACCAAACTGTCTGTAATTTGTTTAGTCTCTGACTACTTTCTAGGGGGAACGAATGCTGCTCAGGCAGAACGGAGCTGAATACTGTGCCATAAGGGCTGTATGATGAACTGTTCTCTCTTTGCAAAGATATGATAAATAAGTGCAGAGTGAGAGAAATCCTTCGATCTCCATTTATTTAACTAGGATGAATAGTTGAATACTTATTTCCCCACTACACTGCTATTTATGGTTTTTGGCTACCATCTGCACCAGATTATTTGAGCTGTTTGGTGTGAGTAACTCTATCATTCAAGTAATTGTACTGTGATCCTGATTTTGACCTGTTGTCTGGCTTTGGATAACCGAGTTTTTGCTTTGCCCTTGTCTGTTCTGTCAGTTTTGTTTTTGGACTGATTTCCTGGATTCTGCTGGTTAACCAAACTTGGACCAGAGTTTCTAGTGATGGAAAGCTACTTATAAGCCACTGCTCCAACAGACAGCTCCATAGAAGATGGTTGATGTCACAACAGAGTCATTGAAGATCTTTAGGAGAGCCCCCTGCACCCCAAAAGACTTCAGTCTCCTCAGCAGGAAGAGTCTGCTCTGACCCTTCTTGTAGAGAGTCTCATTTTTGTGAGTCCAGTCCAGTTTGTTATTCAGGTGAACACCTAGGTAATTATAACAGTCCACTATCTCAATGTCTGTTCGCTGAATGTTCACCGGTGTCAGTGAGATGGATCTCCTTTTGCGTAAGATCATCACTAGCTCATTGGTTTTCCCTGCATTAGTCAGAAGGTGGTTCTGCTGGCACCAGACCACTAAGTTCTGGAGCCGTTCCCAGAGAACCCCTGGAGGTGGCAGCTTGGAGAGTTGATGGAGAAGTCTGCAGTGTAGAGAATGAAGAGGAACGGTGGCAGAAATGTTCCCTGAGGGTCTCCTGTAATGTAAACCAACCTATCTGAGACACAGCCCTGTGCCTTCACATACTGTGAGCGGCCATTAAGGTAGTCCATAATCCACTTGGACATGTACTGGTCCAACCTGACAGCTTCAGCTTGTAACTTAGGAGTCCTTGCTGGATGGTGTTGAAAGCACTGAAGAAATCAAAGAACATGATCCTCATCAGTGCTTCCAGGTTTCTCCAGATGAGTCAGAATTTGGTGCTGAAGGAAGATGATGGCCTTATTGGATCTACTGGCAAACTGCAGTGGAGCCAATGAAGTCTTCACCAAGGGGGTGGGGGGTGGTGGTGGTGGTTTAAATGGTGTAAGACCAATAGTTTGAGGGTCTTCATTAGGTGTGAAGTCAGTGCTACCAGCCTGTAGCTACAGCCATGGTACCCCTGCAGTGTAAAACATATGTGGGTCAACAAAAAGAATTTGCAAATGTAGTAAAGCCACAATCCGTGCATGACTTCAATATATAGGACTGTCTCAGAAAATTAGAATATTGTGATAAAGTTCTTTATTTTCTGTAATGCAATTAAAAATCATGAAATGTCATACATTCTGGATTCAATACAAATCAACTGAAATATTGCAAGCCTTTTATTGTTTTAATATCGCT
>NW_015151127.1:469407-471964 GCF_000732505.1 Cyprinodon variegatus
ATAAATATAGTATTAATAGTAGTGCAGGAGACAGTTTGTCCGGAGTGATTTTTTTTTTTGATGGGGGGCAGCTTCCTGACAGCTTGGTGGATGAAGCTTTCTGTGAATCTGGTAGAGCGGGCAAGAGCCTGAATAGACAGTCTCTGAAAACACACACATGCACAAAGACTGTCTGTTTGTCTCTCTCTTTCATGCACGCACATGTCCTGCTTTAATCCAGCTTCTGACGAATGGAAATGGGTGGAATTTGTCCAGAGGAGGTCCGTTGAGGTCCACCAACAGGAGTGAAGACCTGCTGTCTTCACGCAATCTGTTCCACGTTGCCCCTGTTATTAACTGTGGAAAAGCACATTGCTAATTTGCATACGCGAGCAGGATTGGCTGGCTCCGCTTCCCAAAAAACAGAGCATATTTGTTAATAAAGATTTTGAATTTTAATACTGGACATGTTGAGCTTAAAAACATTTTAGTGACCATTAACGACAAAAAATAATTTGTGTCCTGCCCTCACTCTTAGCTTAGCAGGTAGATAACCATCATTTCCAATAACAACACCGTAAGCCTTTTCTTTGCATTTATTGGCTGGTATGGATGGATGAATGAATGGTAAAACTGCAACAAAGAAATATTGTGCATAAGTCTTTGTGTAAACCGGCACAATTCCAAATAAACAGGCACAAGTCTTCTAAATAATAAACTCAACATATTCCCTGAATATGTACAGAAACTCATAATGACATTAACAACATGTTAACATTAGCCGCTAGCTAGCGGCATCGCTAACGGCTAGTTAGCGCGTATGCTAGCGTCTTTTTAAGCTTCTCTTCTCGGTGACCTTTCTTGCAATAAACCTTCAAACACAACATGAAACATAGTACTATATGTACATAAACAAAATACACCCTTCACATCAAATTACATGCTGTACTGGCCAAAAACGCAGCACAGTGAGAACAGATTCAGCTATGCAGTGTTTACTTGTTAAACAGGAAGACACCAACTGCTCATCTTCTGGTGCTTTCAAAATAAGACTATATCAAATATTATACATAAGAAAGCTTATAGCATATAACTTAGAAACAATACGCAAATATGAGCAATGGCTTCCTAAGGAGCCATTTTATTTAAATTTTTTTTGACACAATTTAAGATACCCCTTAAATTTTGCTTTTGAGGCTTTCAGGGGGTCTCATGGGTTAATCGGGGGGTCGAGCCCCCCCGGACCCCCCCGTATTTCGCACTCTGATTAAAACAATAACAGGCTTGCGATATTTCAGTTGATTCGTAATGAATCCAGAATGTATGACATTTCATGATTTTTAATTGCATTACAGAAAATAAAGAACTTTATCACAATATTCTAATTTTCTGAGACAGTCCTGTACTTATCACAGAACCTAAAGCTCTTCCAGTAGACTGCTACAATTTTCCTCATTTCAGAAAACTTTGTATTTTCTTCAAGAACAAAACCAAGGTATTTATAATGATGGGACAACTTTAATGGCAGAGAGCCAACCTAAAATATGTATTTCTCAAAGAATCTATTATTTTCCTAAAAATTAACCACCATGTTTGTTCTCTGTTAATGGTGATGAATCATACTATCCAACATACTTTGCAGATTTTCTTTTTTTTTAGCAGTGAAAGCAATGTCATACACATAAAGTACAGTGTTTAAATATTGGAACACAGATTTCCAGTGCTAGATCATTTATATAACCTGTAAAAAAAAAGGCATAAAGTCTCCCTGCTTTACTCCGGCAATTAAAACCAGCCTGTTCCTAAATTATTAATTTGTACAAATGCAATGGTTTCTCTGTATAGGGCTTATATCACATTAATAAAGTTTCCATTCATACCACATGAAAGCAATTTGAACAACAGAAGTTCTCAGTTAACACAATCAAATGCCTTTCCAAAGTCAACAAAACAAGCAGAGGTACTTCTGCCCTTCTTCTGATGAGCTCTCACTACAGAAGATAACACATAAATATGATGAATACAAGATCTATGTCTTCTAAAACTGTTGTGTTTATCTAACAACCATCCACGAGTCTCCATAAAGATATTAAGCTTCCTGTTAAGTACTCCTGAGTAAATTTTATAAACTGTTTTAACAGGACTCTGGGGTTATCCTTCATGGATTTTGAGATAGGATTGATAATTGATTTATTCTAAATGGATGGAAAAATACCATTCTGAAAACAAATATGACACAGGCAAATTAAAAATAATACTCAAATTAGACTTTCTGAGTATCTCATTAGGGAGACCATCAATGCCCACAGCTTCATTCTCTTTTTGATTTTTGTTGTGTTCTGCGTCGTGTACAGTGTGTGCATAAATCGACATGAGCTAATTTGTTGAGCTGCTTCTTTATTCGGCAGATACTCAGAATACAGTTACAACGTGAACCGTCACTACGTATGTCCAACTACGTCATGCGTGCTGTATCATGTGACTATGTAAACGAATCACAACGTTCTATGTAAATGAGGAACGGCACTTCATATACATAGATATACATACAGATATATGTACAGAAGAGCTATATGTG
>NW_015151128.1:0-1424 GCF_000732505.1 Cyprinodon variegatus
CCATCGTGGAGAGAAACATCAGCTGGGCTGCTTCCATCAACACCTTTGTTTATAGATTTTTGAGCTCTGCCTATTTTTCAGTATATTCCTGTTTCCCTGACTGTGACTGGCTGGATGTGCTCTCTTTGTCCTCTGCTCGTCTGCCTTGGTGGCCCCGTCTTCCTGGTTTCTTCCTGTTAAAAGGCATTTTTTCCTCTCCAGTGTCATTACAAGAATGCTTGATGTGAGGGATCACCTTCGAGTCAATGAGTTGATGCAGTCAACTTATTTTCCTAAGATAGGAAACTCTGAATCAATTTGACTGTATGATCTAGTTGAATTTACTCTGTAAAGTGCCTTGAGATTAAATGTGTTGTGAATTGCCGCTATATAAATAAACTGAATTGAACTGAATATAAAGTGGTCCCTTTGTCCTCTAGTAACCTAAACCTATAGCAGCATATAATACAAAATAGCTCAGGATAACCTGACCATTTTGATAAGGTATGAGCAAGATATAGCCCATGAGAACTATCTGTCTGTGATTAATTGTCCCTGCTGGATTAGGTTGTTCACACACAGCTCAATCCAATTTACAGTATAGAGTCCTGTGTCAGCTGATCTACATCTAAAGTAAGTATCTTACTTTAGTTTGTAATACAGTGATACCAGTATGTCTAATCAAGTGTACACCATCAAATAATAATTATTTTATATCAGCTCACACTAAAGCGGTCACACTTGATTTTTGTGATACCAAAATAGAATATATCACCAATGCGCTTTGCCCTTTCCAATGTGAGGAGCTGTATTAGTCAGTATTACCCGATTGAGTTTTGCATCATGTACAAAGGTTCCATGATGCCATCTTGATGCCAGCCTCAGGCAGCTGGGAGCAGCTCACCTTATTTTTAGCAAGGTGTTTTGTAATAGAGTTTGCTTCTTCATATTCACTATTTTTACCTCCTCTTATGCTCTTGATCTGTCATTCATCCTATGAAAGACACATTTAGAAACTATCCATCCATTCCATCCATCCATTTTTCCGTCACGCTTATCCCTGCTGGGGTCCCTGCGAGACGTGCTGGTGCCTATCTCCAGTTGTCATTGGGCGAGAGGTGATGTACACCCTGGACAGGTCGGCAACACAGAGACAAACAGGACAAGCAGCCATTCACGCACACACTCACACCTCAGGAGAATTTAGAGAAACCAGTGAACCTAACAGTCATGTTTTTGGACTGTGGGAGGAAGCTGGAGTACCTGGAGAGAACCTACTCATCCTCAGGGAGAACATGCAAATCCATGCAGAGACTCTGGGCCGGGAATCAAACCCGGAACCTTCTTGCTGCAAGGCAGCAGCGCAACCCACTGCTTTGCCTCGTCTGTTCCTGTTTGGCTGTGACGGCATCCTGGAAAGAAACATCAACTGTGCTGCTTCCATC
>NW_015151128.1:1859-16003 GCF_000732505.1 Cyprinodon variegatus
ATCTGGTTGAACTGTAAAGTGCCTTGAGATGACATGTGTTGTGAATTGGCGCTATAGAAATAAACTGAATTGAATTGAAACTTTGCAGCAACTGTAAGCTATAGATTAATAAAAGTAAAATAAAATAAATAATGATAGTTGTGTGCCGTTAACAGCATTAATATGCTTTGTTAGTGCCAGACTCTTACATTGCCATCAATCTATCCTTAAAGTTTGGTTGGGAGCTGGGTCTATACTAAGTAAACTGTGATGACTTTCACCTTGATAATTTAGCGCTGATGTATATCTGGGGGTGAGAAAGAATCCAACCTGTGCAGGCCTACTGTAAAATTACCACATTGGACGTGATGTGCTGACGTGGATGCAGCTATAAAGCCGCTAGGTTTCCTTCAGGAAAATTTATTTTTAACAAGCTTCCCAATGGAAATCTATTATGACCTATTATGCAGGCCTACAGGTTAGAATTCAGTTCATATTGCTCCTCAGGCGCTGTACAGTGGCAGCTCACTGCTCCCCAAGAGGAAGGGTGAAATGCAGAGAGTTCATTTCTCGATTTTGAGTTCAATAAAGTTACATTTATTTATTTTATAATTCATGTTTACGTATCTGACTAAGCCATTATTAAAAATAAATACATCTTATTAAATGTTATTTATTTTCATCGTAGAACATTTTTCTCAAGCAGATTGTGATGTATTTTGGAAGCAGTAGATGAGCCCCCGGTCTAACGTGTCACCTGGCTTGAGAAACTTGTTCAAAGACATACTTTTACGTATTATTCAAGTAGCACACACATATCATCAATGTCTTGGCACAATTCAAATGAGCCATTTTAATCTAGATTAATCTAAATTAATTTCAAGATTACAGTGATATTAAACAAAATGTAAAAAAAATCTATGCTCACCACAAATAATAACATGAATAATATAGATCAATTAAAATCAAATAACATCTAGATTCTTGAGGCTGCAAAATATTGAATAGAGTGAGGAAAACACCTACGACTGTATTTTTCATTTGAGTGATCATAAAGCTCTCCCTATGAGATCATACGTAGCTTGGAAGGTGACTCACAATTCTGGCTCTGCATCCTCACATGCAACCTGAAACTTTTTTTTACCCAAGTAGGAAGTCATGTATCAATTCTGGGCAGAAATGTCTCAGAGTTCCCTGGGCACTGACCTTATCAGAGGTGAACAGAGAGACAGCAGACACATGTACTGCAGTTTGAAGAACCTATTGTCCTGCAGCTTTTGGGAGAACAAAACTGAATTAATAGGGAAGGAAAAAAATGGTTTTCCATCAATGATCATTGTCTTTGTTTAGAAATATCTTGAGTATGTTTAATAGGGGTGTAAATAATAATCATTTTGTATCGATGCATCGATCCAAAAGCCGACGATCCGATGCATCGATACTTCCACAAGAGAATCGATTCATGTTTTTTTTTTCCTCCGGTCTATTTTTATCCATTTGCTCTTGGACGTAATTCTCCCTCACAGTGAGCTTGACACAGACATTTTATGCTCAGTATTGAAGCGTGGTCTGTGTTACACACTGTGGGTCTAGATACGGCCGAGGCGGTGAGGAAGTGGGGGCAGGTTTAGTCCGACGACGGAGGGACATGAGGGCCAAAAAGAGCGGAGATCCAGGTTGAAAAAGGCTCCCAGCGTTCTCGCGCACCTCGCTCTTCTAGCAGGTCAAACTTCAAGAGTTGTTTTCCGCAATTTTAGTCATAAAAACAAACCAAGCCGGCCTCCTGTCGGCGGCAGTGTTTGTGGTCAGCTACAATTTGGGAGAGGAGCAGCGGAGCGTCTCTCAAGGAGGCGGGGACGTCTGGAGCCGAGGTATTGAATTGCACTCATTGCACTATGTGCAGTATTTTTGCAGTATTTTTTGATACAACTTTTCTACTTCTGTTATTTGCTGTTGTTTCTAAAAAAAATAAAATAAAAAAAGCATAACAATATTACAGCTTTCATTGATTTATTTCAAACTTGAAACTTTGTTTAGCCTGTAAGGTTAAGGTTAAAAAAAACAAAAAACAATTAACCGATTAATCGAATCGTATCGTGGTGTATTCTTGAGTATCGAAAATAATCGAATCGTAGGGTCAGGAAATCGATACTGAATCGAATCGCCATGATGGATGTGATTTACACCCCTAATGTTTAAGGTATCCCTTTCTCTTTTTGTCAGTCAGGAGGAGGGTACCATGACAACCAGTCCTGTAAATTTTGTCTGGCAAAAAGTACTTGTTAAAGTACTTTTTGTATACTTGTTGTGTTCCAAGCCTCATGCTTTTATGCACATAAAAAGGCTAATGGGAAAAAAAAATCTCTGCACAAAACGTATGGACTGGATGTTGTTCATTTATTTCTACCAATTAAAGATCATGTTTTGTAGAGAAGAATTTGAAAAAAGAAAACGCAATCCAGAAATTATATTATAAAAAAATTCAAAATCAAAATTAGATTTTGAGAGTAACTTTGCTGATTTCTGCGGTCTTATGTTTTCAAATTTTATTTTTTCCAACTTTATTTTTTTTGCTCTCCTTTCAGTTTTTATATTTTCAAGTTTTACTTTTAAAAACTGTCTTTACCACTTTGAGTTTAATGGACTCTTTTAAAAGTGCATTTTACAGACAGCATTCTCTTCACTTCGAGCCCAATACAGATGCTGTTGCTGACGCCCACGCAGATGAATAGAAATGCGTCTTCTCTCCTCACTCCAGAAAAAAAGCACATGTGACTGTAGGTGGTTGGAATGAGTAAGGCAAAGAAAAAGAAATAAATCCTCACTGCTGTTATGTTTACCATGCTCTAAATGGACTCAAAAGGAACTGGAGTAGAGCTGAATGATAACAGCAGAGCCCTAAACAGTCTTTAAACAAAGGAAACTGCAAAAACACCTGGGACATATTTCTGATAAAAGGGGAGTTCTGGTAAGTTCAGTATTTAGCGGCCATGCATCCCCCCACAAGGATATGCAAAATAATACGGTAGGTTTAGGGTTTATTCCCAAAACTTATTCTCTAAAAAATGTTTTGAGAACAGCTTTAATTAAGAACACGATAAAATCATTTGCACCAGCAATAGTACATATATTTCAGTACAAGATAATTATGTTTTACCTCTCAGGGAGGAAATAAATCAAAGACAACAGTATCTATGAGGGAATAAAGTGAGGAAACAAATACAGTAGAATGAATAAGACATAACATTACGGAGGGTGATAGAGAACTGGGACTCATGCTGTAAGTGCTGTTAGAATAAAGCCCTGATTGCACCCTATAAGCATTATGTAATAAAATAAATTCCAGCCCCCACGTCTGCTTCTTATGAGCTACATTTGCAGGGAAAAAAACAATACCTCAGATTATGCTGAAATTTACAGACATCTTCAAGAGAAGATTTTAACGTGCTGCTTATAATAAACACTCTACAGGTTTTTCTTGCAGTGAGTAGCACTGCTGCCTTGCAGCAAGAAGGCTGTAGGTTTGAAATTCTGATCCGGGGTGTTTCTGCATGGAATTTGCATGTTCTCCCTGAACATTTGTGGGTTCTCTCTGGGTACTCTGGCTTCCTCCCACAGTCCAAAAACCTGACGTTAGGTTCCTTGGTTTCTCTAAATTCTCCTTTTGTGTGAGTGTGTGCATGAAAGGTTGTTTGTCCTGTTTGTCTGTGTTGCACTGCAATGGACTGGCGACCTGTCCAGGGTGGACCCCTCTCCCCATCTCCCATCTCTCACACATTGAAAGCTGGCACCAGGACCTCTCACAACTCCAGCAGGGATTAGCGTGACGGAAAATGGATGGATTAATGGATTATTATAATAACTTAATATAATTGTTATCTAAATTACTTTGGTCTGTTTAGTTTCTTTAGATTAAAGCTATTGATAAATACATCTACATAAAATATAAACCAATTTTATGTCCCTTTATTTGTGTTGCAATAAGGAGAGTACATGCTGTTAGGAATCCAGTTTGTGTGGGTTGTGTTTTGTTTGTGTTTTCTCCCTCCACCACCAGGTGGCGCCCTGTTCTCGTTGTCATCCTGCAAACTGGATGTTTGGCCTTCTCCCCCTGAAAGGATTGTTTGAGCTTCACACTGAGCAGGGGATAAATTTACACACGGACCATTTAAATTCTCCTGGAAATCTTGCTCCTCAAGGAACCAACCTAAACAAAGTAAAGCCTGTCCGCCCTCCAACGAGTCAACTAACTTCTGGAATTACCCACACAGACTGGATTCTGGGAGGACGTGAGTCCCGTTTCAATATTTGTTATTGCAAGTCGTCGTACAAGTTTCCCACGGAACATGAATTTAACTCTGAACTTCCCTTCCCACTTCCAGTTCCGGTTCACCAGCTCTCTGAGTTACCCTGGATCCAACGCATCGTGTTTTTCAATAAACCTGTTAAACTTTTACTCTGGTTCCCTGAGTGGTTTCCTGCATGTGGGTCAGATGCCTTAAAAAGAACATGACACATGCATAATTTTGTGTTGTGCCGAGACCGATGTCAGTATCAGGAAGGGCTCCGATCCAGCACTAAAATGGTGGTATCGGCGTGAGCTAGTACCAACAAACAGGGCATCGATACCATTTTGAGAGCCAAAAGTTTATTCAACTATTGTTCCCCATTCCAGGTAGGGAATAAAAAGTTCTACTGGATTCACTTTGTTTTAGTCTTTTTCCTGCTTCAGGCAGCAGCTTGACAAAGCCATGATGGCAATTATTTTACATCCAAGTAGTATGCAGTTCTTCATATATAAACACACACATCAATTTGAAAGAGATGGTATCGGCATGGGCCAATACTGCACAGCCAGGTATCGGGGCCAAAAAATGGCAACACTACTTAAAGCCCTCGTCCTTGGTTATTAATGAGAGTTTTAGAGTAAATGCAGCTTTAAACATTAACATCAAGATCTCCATAGTTGTCATTATGTAAATCTAATCCAGGGTTCGGCAACCCATGGCTCCGAAGCTTTTTCAAAAATTTATGAAAATAGATTTTTTTGTTGTTGCTGATGTTAATACGATGTACGGGACATTCCTCACAGTTGGGTTGGGAGCTGTTTTGTTGAAACATTTCTTTCAACGAAAATTTGCATCATGGCCATCGAGATCATTGGTCATATCCTGCAACACAAATTACAGCGCGGCGCGGTACCAGGCAAGCAAAGCAGCGGTGGGTCTCAGGCCATTTATCCCAAAGGCTAAAAAGGAAGATACCTGATGAGAACAAAGGATTCAGGGTGGAGCAAATCGTTTGCGCTTATTATTAATGCGGAAGGATTGCCTGAATTTTTGCTTTGTAATGACAACTTGTCAAAAAAATGAAAAAAAGAGTAATTTGGAAAGGCATTTCCAGAGAAGGCTATAAATATGCAGCCGATCACAAAGTCGGGAGTGAGAGAAGAAGTGCAATTGCAGAACTTCTGACTAAATTAGAGGAGAGCAAAGATAGATTTAAGAAATGGATTGCATCTCCAAACTCCACTACTGCTTGCAGTTTTGTTACAAGCATGGAAAAACGTCCACAGATCGAACAGGTAGCGCTCTGATTCAGGCATGTGAACTTTCTTCCCCCTAACCCTCGAAATAAATATAACACCAAGGAACGCTGGTGACGGAGTATGTAGGATTTCAGGGTTAGAGAGCACTGCTCTGATGGATGTCAGCTGTTGCTTGGTTCATCATGACGCCATCAACTCCTCCCAACAAAAACACGTCCACCACAGAAAGATTCCTTTATCATGTTTCTATAATTTCATCAATGCAAAAAAACCTAAAGCAGGTGGTGAAGCGGCGAGCAGTGAGAGCGTTCACTGCTCCTCCCTCACCTCATGCTACTATGTGACATTTGCTCCAGGATTAACATTTAATCATGAATGCTTATTATATATTTAAGCCCATGTAGTCCTTTTCTATAGTGGGATAATACACTTAGAGCCTGTGTTGCTATACGAGGCTGATATAAGGCTTTGACATTGTTGCAGCTCCAGACAGATTTTTTTTTTTTTTTGAGTCCAGTATTGCTCTTTGAAAAGTTTGGGTTGCCGACACCTTTTATAGACTAAGGGAGAATGCCTCCTTACCTGTTCAATCTTGAAGGAGTGTGTCCTGTAAGTCAATCTTGAATCCTGTCTACATTTCCATATTGCAGAATCTGTTTGGAAAGTAAAAGTGCTCCCTTCTTTTATTGTTATTTTTTGCTAGATGGTGACCCTTAGAGACTCTAAAGATTATGTTTACATATAGTTTAGAACACAGATTTGTAATATTTCTTCTTTTAATGCAATAAAAAATTGTAGGTGTTCAGTCTTTTAAATATGCAGAACATTGCTGGATAAGCCAAAAATAATAGAGCTCAAATGCCACCCATCAACTGCCTGCCATTTTTAAATATTGGCACCAGACTGGTAAAAACACTATACGTATAGAGAATGTAATTCCTGTTCACCCGATTGTTTATTACATACAAGTATAGAAAAGTAAAATCTTCTGCTGTTGGGACAAACAACAAACGGACAGATACAAAAAACCAAAAGAAATATTCCTCACTATTAAGATAAACACATAGATTCACAAACTTAAAGAATTCTCATCAATAAATGAAGCAATGGTACATCCATATCATTACACATCTTCTACCTTTTCTTATTATATATTTATTATAAACTGTTGAACCGGAAAGACAGATGCACTCAGAAATGTTACCGTTAAGACACTGTTTTCAGAGTAAAGTGCTTTGAACTGCAGTATTCAAAGTAAAGTTGCTGCCATTGGGCAGAACTAACAGCTTTAAATTCTCCTATATTGAAGATGCAGGGCAGATAAAGATAGAGAAGGCAGCGCTCACCTCACAATGAGATTTTTCTGAATTGTATGCTAACAAAATGGAAGTAAGAGCATTGTGAAACAGAAATTTTACGTCAGCTATAGCCTTGACATACTCGATATCAGAAAGCGTGACTGAGACATCGCCAGCACTCACATATTCATATTTATACTGCACAATGGATTATTCCATTTGAAAGCAAAGATCACAGAATGTTCCCACCAACATCCTGTTGGTGAGAACAATGAATCTTTGCTTAAATTTCTTCAAAGGTTTACTTTGCCTTAGGGATTATTTTTTTATTTGTTCATGGCCTTCCTTTTAGTGCACTTACAGGTAAATTTATTTGGGGGGTTTATTTCACTGACTAGACAGTGAAAAGCCCTATTATTCTTATTAGTAAAAATACTATTTTTTTTATTATTATAGTGTGCGAAAATTCAGCCAAGCCAACAGTTCCCTTTAACGACACACCTTTCAGAGACTTAGATAGGTATGGGGCTGCAGGCTAACAAAAGAAGCCAATCAACCCTTCGACAATCGACTCTTCGGAGATTTAATCAATTCCTCCTGTTCTTTGAGTCTGGAGTCATGTTAGGTTTTAGTCATAAGCTGTTCCTCATATTTTACCCTCAGCTGCTGTTCTTCTACCAAACCCTCTGCCAGCATCTCTCTTCTCCATGCATATTGCTCTTGAGGACGTCAAGCTCATGCCGGACACTCACATTCACTGTAGCTTTGGGAAGTGGTAACTTTGATATTACTGTTGGCTGGTTTCCTGCTCCTCCTTCCTCACTTCATTTCTGACTCTCATGCTACGTTCATGTTCTAAGCTTATTTCCAGTTCTGTGATTTGTTCCATCTGTGCTTTGCAGTCAACCTGAAACTCGATTCTTCGTTCTCGCTCCTCATGCAGATCAGCAGTCCTACCATGCAGCTCTTTTTTTAGATCAGTAACCTGCTGCGTGAGATCGTTGATATGTTTGATAGCCTCTTTGATGTACATCGAGGGAGGGATCATCGCGACAGCTGATGCATGGCGCCGCATCCTGTTGCTTCGATAGAACTTGGGGTGATCAACATCAGTTTTTCCGTTGGCCCCGGCGTTGCCATGGCTTTCTCTTGTTTTCTTCTGGTTTGGAAGCCACATAATAAACTGGGGCTTGTAAATGTGGCCAGTCTGCATGTTGGGTCGACCCACAAAACACTGCGATTGATGATGTACGTAAGGTGCCTCAGAAGAAAGAGCAGCACTCGGGGGGAGTCTTTGGTTCTTTTGACCTCGGAGATGACTGACATGCTTGCACCTCCTCTGAGTTGAGAGACAGATGATTCCTGCTGAACCTCCATTGAGGGAGGAGACTCAATTGCACCAGAAGAAAATTATTCCCCTTGGATTTCCTGGCTGTCTTCTGGTTGGCTGAGATGCAGCTCACTGGAGCTATTATCTTCAATTGGGAAAATAATCGCGTCATAGTCGACTCTGGGTTTCCACAAACAATCTGTTTTTGCTCCATTTCCAACTTTCTATAAATCAGATTACCTACCTTAAAGGTGTGTGATATCTGAGATCGATGTCTGGCTTTAGGGGTTTAATTAGTCTTGAAACAATACGTTTTTTTCTTAATAACGTTAATTCGGAGCTTTTGTGAATCAATAGTCCTGGAATATTTTTTAAAAAATCTCTTACATATTTAATATTTTAGTTTTAGAACTTAAATCCTAATTTTAATCTTAATAAAGAGTACATGCCTATACAAGCTGAAGGAGATACACTACTAAAGTGTTGCTAGGAAACAGAAAGATGAACAGGCATGGTTCCTATACTATATTTACTACTACGGTGGCTTGCTAAGTCCAAAAATATATACGCTTTGTGTTTTGGTGTCAGACCAAGGCTGGTTTGTAAACATTCCAACAGAAAGTGCTTTATAGGCAATCAACCTATTATAACACTCACCTTTCTATCTAACCCACCTCAAAAAACAACAAAATAAAAAAGCATTTTTGAGGATTTTCAGAAATGATAATGTACATTATAGAACATTCTAAGATAAGCCATGAAATATAGTTTTAATCTCTAGACACTCAGGTTAGCCTATAGCATACATAAATATGAATATAAAACAAAAGGATTACAGATGCATCTAAATTAATTAGCTTAACATCATATAGACATAGACATCAAACCAGCATCTATGATCGCCAACGCCTGATGGAGCTATGGTTACAAAATGTTTAAATACTGACATTTTTGACCATTTAAAAAAGTAGCATACTGCTAGGAACGGATGCCAATAAAACAACAGCAGAAAATAACTGACGGAGAAAGAGATGCGCGTAATGCAGAAAGCAAGGCAGCAAAGGGGGGCTAACTAAAAAGCTAAAGACAGGTCCCCACAGACCACCGCTTCCATCAATCCTGCTCTCCAGCTTCCGCTCATTGAAAAACAAAATGGATAATCTCCGACTCGAACTCTCTTCAAAAAAGGAGATATGTAACTGCTGCGCCATCATTCTGACCGAGTCTTGGCTGCATCCAGCAATACTGGACAATGCAATTAGCCTGGGGGGCTGATGCTGTACCACGTAGATAGAAACAAAGAGCTCTGCGTGAATGGAGGCCCCTCTGAGACTATTCTCAGGCAATCTTCAGCATCTAGAGGGGAAGCACAGCCCTCTGCAGGTGAAAATGAGGAGAGCTCTCTAGATGCTTCCCTGTCAAATGCTGAAACATCCCCAGCTGGCTCCTTCCAGCCTCCTCCAGCTTCCACACCTTCTCCAGCATCATCTGTCGCTGCTAAACCTGCCGATGGCTCCACTGCTGCTTCAACCACGTCAGCCTCTTCAACCCAGGGGGCTACCACCCTCACAGCATCATCATCATCCTCCTCTCCTGAGCCAGGAGAAGCGAGTGCTTCAGGAGCTGGAGGCAGTAGTAGCAGCTAAACAACTGCTGCTTACCTTATCAATGAAATTATCTAGAGAGCTGTTCTAAAAAAAAATATTTTTGTTTACAATTGTATACACAAAATTACTAATTAAATCTGTCTAAGTCCAAGAAAATGTATTTTATTCAGGTAACTCATTTCACTAGAGTAACACATTCATTACACATAGGCTGATGCCTTCAAGTCTTTATTTCTTTTATTTCCTTTATTTCTTAGAACACTTGAATAAATTTAAATATGATAAAAATACAAATTAACTAATGTTTTTGAAACTGACTTTCAAATATGGTCTCAGTTACGGAACCTGGTTCAGCCGAGCAACCTAAACTCACCTAAACCAGAATAGGTATGCCACTGCATGTGTACCCGAGCTTCAAAATCCCACAACTCTTTACAACTCAAGAGTTTCCCCCTGCAGCAGCCACAGACATTCTAATCCCATCTGTGCCCTCACACCCCTGTGCATAAAGCCCAGGAACAACAGCTGGCCCACCTGCTGGGCCAGGGACACCCCCTTCAACAGGTGGTCAACTCACCTCACGTCTGGACTCAACTAGAGCAGAGCAGACCCACAGCGGACTGGGAATCAACTGAAAACAGGCCAAAACTGGTTCATGGCCAACTCCTATCTGATTTGAATTAAAACAAAGCCAGTTCCAACTTCTGCAAGGGTTTTTTGTTTGTTTTTTGTTTTGTTTTTTAACAAACAGCCATTCTCTGCCATAAAAAAGAAGACAAATACAAGGAAAAGAAGAAAAAAAAAATCAGTTTACCGTTTACTGTTAAAAAAAAGAAACTTATTAGTTCTTGAAGTTATTTTATTTATTTTTATAATTCATCCATCCATCCATTTTTATAATCCCTTGATCTGCCAGGAAAACTGTTTTTTTTTAACAAATTAATATATGTGTTGTCAACAGCCATGCAAAAACAGGAACAGAAACATTGTGGTTTGTGGTTAAAACATTACAAAACTTTTTTGAGGAATGAAAAAGTATTTCTGCAAAGGTAACATTTTTCTAAAAAAAAAAAAAACAAGTTCTATGGCAGAAAGCTAACCTAACATTTTATTATCAATAGTCCCTATTAGTAGTGCTGGAGCTAAATTAATTTGTAGGTCAAGAAAGAGTGGTGTTTCTAAATGAAGCAGAGAACAAAAGAATATGAAGCACAAAGAAATCACAAGGAAAGAAAAACAGAAACAGTGCATCATTTATTACATTAAGTGAACACTGAACTGATCAAAGGGAGGAATCAATTATGGTCTCGTTTGTCAATACAAATCATAATCGAATGGAAAGAAATTAATTTAAACTGATCCAAACTGTATATATATATATATATATATATATATATATATATATATATATATATGGGTTGAATATATATAAGTATATGTAACCCAGGCTTTCCCTCTTTTAACCTGCAACTGGCGGAAGACACCCTATGGCCTCTGCGTTGTGTTTTCTTTTGGGTGAAGGTGGGATGTGTTCCGTGCAGAAGGGGAATCAGACACAGGGCTCGTAGTTGTGGGGAGACCTTGGCGCATTTATTCTGTCCACCTTACAGGCAGTAAAACACACTGTCAGCAACCGTTTTTCTTTCTTTCTTTTTTTTACAAAATAATCAAACATCACCAGTACAAAATGTAATATGTACTTAACTGGCAAACTAAACAAACAGAAATAGCACAGTATATTAGGATAATGTATATTTTACACCGGCTAGCAGAGCTGCTGCTTACCTTACAGGCAGTAAAACACACTGTAAGAAATACAGCAGTTCCTGCACAAAAATCCCCTGAACTACGGTGTCCCCAACAGGACAAACATGTTAGAACTGCAGTAGTGCCAGTAATTACAGAAAGCACAAGCAACATCCTTTGGAACATTTATGAACTGGGTTACATATATATATATATATATATATATATATATATATATATATATATATATATATAGGACTGGCGACCTGTCCAGGGTGTACCTCCCCTCTCATCCATATTCAGGCGGAGATAGGAACCAGCATCCCTCGCGACCCCAGCTGGAACAAAGCGTGACGGAAAATAGACGGATGGACATTAAGCTTTCTAATTAAAATAATCGTATTGTTGGTGGTTTTTTTCATATCCTTTTTTTTTGCCCCGTTTTGCCAATATAACTCTGAAAATACGGTAGATGTCTCAGGGCTACATGACAGTCCAACAGCTTTGCTTTTACAAGCAGACCATAATCAGACCATCATCGTTGTTGCCATAAGGTTCCGCTTCCATCTTATTAAACTTATATATATTAAACTTTTTTGAAAAGTATACATGGAGAGAGAAAGGGAGGTGATAACAACCAAAACAGGACAACAGACAAAGTAAACATTTAAAAAAATCCTGTCAACAGCAGCAGGTAACTTTGAGATTTTCATGGTTGTCGAAGTCAAAACCTGTGTTTTGACTTCGACACAAATATTTTACACAGATATTATTCAATGTGGTGTTTATCTGTAGCCGCAGTGCCCAGTGAAGAACCCAAGTACCAAGTACTAGCGAGATTTGAAGTCCCTCCTCCCCCTTTGTCCTTCCCTGCAAAAGTTGAACTTGCATCTTACATTAGAACTCAACACTTTGACCTAACTACCTCATGTCTCATTCACCTGTAACCAATCTCATGAGTTTTGCGAAGTTGTGTTGTGAATATTTTACGTCAATGACCAAACCCAATGAGGAGGAGGAGGGAAAGAGAGGAATGCATCTGATTGGTTTTTCCATTCAGATCGAAGGGCAGGGATTGGTCAGAAACATTAAAGCCTTGCACTCTTACAGACCACTGATTTTCTTCATTCCTTTTTCTAAATACGTAAGATATTGACTATTCTCAGGATGGAAGGACCATTTCATTCATTATAACAAAAAGTGTTTCTAAATAGGATTACCAACCCTAACTTTAAGTCCTGTCTTATTGCTTCTGGTAGCTTCAGAGGAACAAAATAAAAGCTGTAAAGACGTTTTTCCCCTCCCGGCCATGATGCTGTTTGTCATAAATGAATCACGCTTCAGAGAGCACTTGAGTTGATCTGCTTACAACAAAGAAGTGTATCATAATTTTCTTATTTTAGAGAGCAGCCTTATCTTAACCATCAGCCGCAGTTATATTAAAATGTTCTGTATCAGATGCTGACTGGGCAGCTGAAGGCATCAAGTCAGATTTCATGCTGTCTGAAGGACAGCGATGCCATCCGAGTCCTGTGTACCTCTGGCAGAGCAGCCACCCGCAGACCCCTGACCTCTGGCTAGTCATGGGGTTTTGATCCTACTCTGAGCCAGCAGCAGCACAGCTGTAGCAGCAGAGGGAGGCATCCTCAGGCCCCAATTAGACTCTGGAGTTGAAGCCGGCCCGCCGCGGAAGTCTTCCTCCAGGGAGCTGGCAGCCTGACACTGATGTGGCTGAACAGCAGCTAAAGGGGAGGGCAGCAGGAGGCGCTACCTTTGAGGCATTGCCAATAAGAGGTTTAAAAATGTATGCCATCCTTGTCAAACTTTCATTTGAGGCTGCTATGGCAACAGACTTAGGCATGTGGCGTGGTTGGTGGTAAAAGAAAATGGAATAAAAAGAGAAAAAGAGGTCACATTTAGATTAGTGTCTTACTTTTTAACTATGCCTACAGTGGTGTAAAAAAAGCATGTTCCCCCTTAGTTTCTTATCACACCTACATTTTTTAAACCATTAAGCAGAACGTTATTAAGATTTTATAAATGGCTTTCCAAAGCAACCTGGCCCTAAATCCAAATGTATTTCCCTCTCTAAGACTAATTAGAAGAAAATTTCACCTACTTTTCTATTCATTATAGCTTAATTTTCTATAACTGGGAGCCTGGTTAATGACACGTCACAGCAACTTAATTAGATTTTGGTTGGACTTTGATTCGGTTGAAACCATTACTTGTCTGTTTTGAGCCATAAAGAGGTGGACCTGCTGAGGTGATTCGGATCATATCCCTGTCACATAATCCAAGAGAAACTGAAGCCTTTTATTCTCCTTAAAGATTGTCTAATAGAGCAGAAATCATAGTTCTTTAATTACTGCAAGTCATGCCGGTTCCGGAGCAGCAGTGGAGCCTCATTCCAATACGCTTCCACCACGGCTATCTTCTCTGCTTTTTTTTTTTCTAAAACGCTGTGTTTTCGAAAAAGTTAATCATTTAATCATTAAGATGTTTTCTTTGTTCTGTTTTTATATAGCAGGTGTAGGTTCTTACTGTCCTTATTGAAGCTTTAGCTTGACACTTATCAGACTCCCTTGTATCCAAAAAATTAATCCACGTATCCACTTCTTGACTTCAACGGTTTA
>NW_015151128.1:16520-22501 GCF_000732505.1 Cyprinodon variegatus
GCATATTTTTAAATAAAATAGAAAATAAATATTCTAACTCAAATAAACTGCATTTAGGCTCCTACAGCAGGTCTCCACATTTTTTATGCTCATTTTACTTCTTACTGTTGAATCTTGAGGTGAGTTAGGCCCTCAGTGCCTCAGATGCGGTTCATGTTTTTGTGGCCTCTTTGAGGAGTTATCCCTCCACACATGGAGTATCCTTGGTGTGCAGGACATGTTACTGAAGGTTCAGCACTGTTTCACACTGTCTCCATTTTTAAATATATTCTCTAACTTTGGTTCTTGAGCGGGAAAGCTTCTAATTTAAAAAAAATATTGACAAAAGAAACTCTTAAGACTTTATTTTTTTTATTTTTTTTTTATTTACAAAACCTTTTATTTGCTTGAAACGATAATGGAAAAAGATTTACTCTTTAGGGTTATTGGTCTGAGCCTTCGTCCATCTATAACAGTCATTGTTTTCTTGGGTAAAACACTTCACCAGCCTTTGCTGTTGTTAGTCAGAAGGGCACAGAGGGGCTGATGGGATTGCAAGGCAGCTTCATATCTGTCAGTGTTACCCAGGGCAGCGATGGCTACATTGTAGCTTGCCACCATCAGCGTATGAATGACTAAATATGGTTTGAAGTTATTTGGAATCCTTGGATTTGATGAGTTGCTTTTCTATAGAAGTACAGGTAATTTAATATTTAAGGCGAGGTTGGTTTTGCATTCATTATTACTCCTAATAAATAAATGATCATGTCATTAATTATTAAAGGTATTGTGGAGAATTTTCAAGATTTTTTTAAGACCCGCACTCTCCACTTTAAAAAAATAAAATGCACATGCACAGCCCTGTAGCCGCTCCCGAGAGGGAACGCCTATCAAATACATGCAAGAGCGTGCACAAGCCCATTTCTCCTCGTGCACTCTCTGTTTAAAAGTTTCTTTTCTCGTAGCTCATACATGCTTACTGTGCCCGAACATCCACCCCAACCCCTAAATCCCTCAATCAATATATAGAGCAGGGATTACCTGTGGAGTTCGCTTTATAGTGGACTTTAAAGGGAACTCAGTTAACTTACCGTTCGACAGATTCAATTCAGTTCAATTCAGTTTATTTCTATAGCGCCAATTTACAACACATGTCATCTCAAGGCATTTTTACAGTTCACCAGATCATACAGACGATCGCTACTTGTTACTCGCTGTTGGACACGTAACTCCTCCTCCACTGCACGGTGCCTGCACCATCTAATAAGTTATTGTAATTTACTAATTTGTAATTAGTTGCCGCTGTCGGGTAGCGACAGCCTATGACGATAGCGGGCCGCTGTGACAGCAAATCCCATAATGCTTTGCGAGGGGAGCTCTCTGAGCAAAGCATTCTGGGATATATCTGCCTCTTCTGAGGCCTTTCTTTTCTTCTCATACACTTTGTAGACACTTTTTATCTTTCAACCCTCGGCCATTTTCAAAGAACCGCGGTGAGAAAGGTGAGCTTCGATGGCTGTCTGAAACCGTAGCTCACCACACATATACAACTGAAAGTGTTCATGTGCAGAAAAAAATAACTAACTGGACAAGCACGTAGAAGGGTCTTACATAAACCTCTGATTACAGAATTATTGAGATGATTCATCTGCAACTATACCACAGGTCAGATTTTGTGTTTGAGTCAAAGTTTAACTTGAAATATTTGGTATAAGTTGAAAAGTTGCTTTAACTAAATTACAGCATTTTGAATGTGTTCAAACCAGTTCCAGTGAATTTCAGTTTGTTGATGGTGTAATAAGTGGGTAACAGTTGAGAAGCTGCAGAGGTGTGTTGAACTTCGCCTCTGTTTCCTGGTCCAAACCCTGGGCGGTCAGGGTTTTAGAAGATTTATAAATGCAGCCAGATTCACAAGTAGACCACAACTCTTTGACTTTAGTGTTTCAGCTTTCAACAAAATGCAACAGTATACATAAACCAACGGTTATTTAAATATTTATTGTATATTGATCTATTTGCCACAGATATTAATGGTTCACCTTAAACATCTCAATGCTTTATAGGCCTATAAAATCTGTCCAACCTGCTACAAGCTGGGGAGATATTTTTGGAATTCTTCTTGTGTTCTTATTTTGTACATAAAATAAATTGTAACATTTTACGTAATACTTGTATTGGCATAATCATGATACAATATCAACAATTATCATAAAAATCTAATTCAAGACCATTCAAAACCCTTTAGAAAACTGCACTGAACACATAGATATGTTAAAAAAAAGGGAGAGAAATCCATGAAACCAGTTGAGATCTGACAGCATTCACAAGGTTTCCCCTGTGCTTTTAATGTCATTGAGTGATATGGTTAAGAGTAAAGAGACCTTGACAAAAGAGTCCCACTGTTGAACAGTATGGTAATAACACCAGCTGCATTTTTAAACGTCTGAATGTTCCAGAGAGTGCCATTGAAATTATATAGTAGCAGTGAAAAAACATCTTTCTCTATGATTATGCTGCCTAGGCTTAGGCTGCTGGAAGACATAGAGACCACTTTTCATCATTCTGCTTCAATTTATCTTTCCTCTCTTTCTGCTGTATTCGTTAGTACAGCTCCTAGATTTATATCCTCCGCTCTTTCTTCTTATAGTAGTTTAATCCTTAGTTCTGTTAATATCAGCTTGGCTGTGCTTCTATGCTCCTTTTATAGGTGGTCTTTGGTCCCCTTCAAACCAGGCTCAGCCACAGTAGAATGCTGCTTATATTGAAATTTGTTCTGCTGAAGCTTTCTTCCTGTCAAAAGGACGTTTATCCTGCTCACTCTCGATTCAGCATGCAGGGTGTAATAAATTACTGTAGAGTCACTGACACAATGCCTACTTTCGCCACATGATCATCTGCAGTCAATGACTGAATACAGTTTTTCCTTCACACCAATCTGACTTGGTGACCTGATTGAACTGTCTCTGCAAAGTGACTTGAGAAGATCTGCATTGGCTCTACATTGATATACCCAAATTAATGTATTTTCATCTTTTCATTATAATCAAGACATGGTTAAGTGTCATATCTAAGGAGTTCTGATGGAGACAAAATAAAAATAAAATAACTATCCCAAGAGATTATTTGTTAAAACAGTCATATTGTCATTGCTTTGTTTTTAAGCCTGTGGAACACATCCAGGCAGTGTATTCTCATTATCAGTTCGTATGAAATCGTACGAAAAGTTATGCACAGTAATTTTGTACGTTTTTTTCGTGGTATTTCGTCGTATTTTTACATCTTGCCTCGAGACAAGATATCCTTGTGCATGTGCATCTTACGCACCATTCAATAACATAGAATTTAACATACAATTAACCCTAACCCTAAGATACAAAACAGCAAGCAACCTAGTTAGAGACATCAAGAAGTAATTATTGCACTGTTTTTCCCAGTTTTACGTCCGTCCACTGATCTGTTTTTTCGAGGAAAAATGTCAAAAATGTACCAAATACTGTGCATAACTTTTCGTACGATTTCTTACGAACTGATAATGAGAATATGTTGATCCAGGACAACTCTTAGGACAGTAGGATAATTATATGACAAGTTGATTGATTGATTGATTGATTGATTGATTGATTGATTGATTGGTAGGAATGGCAGTCTTGATCCTTGAACTTCATAGTGGCATGAGAACACTGGAACACAATGGAAAGGTAAGTAATGTGTTAGGCAATTGGAGGTAAGTAGAATGTTAGGATGAAGTTTGTTCGCTTTGTTATAAGAAGATGGTGTCAGAAACAAAATGATTGAATCCAGGGGATTGGATTGTGTGGATTTGATACATGTAACAGGTGTCAGGAAAAGAGGCGGGGTCCCACCATGCGTGAGGAAGTTTTAGAACATCAGGAAACTCCAGAAAGAAAACATAGACATTGCACATCTACATAATTACCTTGAGATTTTAGTCTGTGGTGGATTGTTGCAGCAACTGAAACTTTAAAGCGAAGTTATCTCTGTTTATGGGTGGTTTTTTCCACTGCTCATTATTGGAGCCCAAACTGAAAATTCAGTATATACTTCTCAAAGTATAAAACACCGTGCCCATGATGGCAGGGCACATGGCTGACAGCACCTTCCCAACCTATGTTAATGAGCAAGTACCAAGTGGAATTATGGCCAGCAGTCTGGCAATGCGAAGGAGTGAGAATCTGTGCTGTCAATTATCCAGTGTGAAAGTGTCCTGGTAGGAACAGCTTGGGGCCTCATCGCTCAGCCACCAAATATAGGTTGCTTAATATGAGTTTGCCTCATCATCAGCTCCTTAAGAACACTGGTTAAACAAGTCAGCTTAACTAACGTATGAGCTTAACATCAAAAATCAACATTTGGTTTGAGTTTAAAGGCTAGACAATGGGTGTCCTTAGACTGTTACACAGAGACAGGCCTAAAGTGTCCAAGAGAGGCTTTTGATCAATACAAAATGACTGTGTAATTGCTTGGCTGGGAGCTCTGGTTATATGGCTGCCTTCCTAGCTCAACCCCATCCCCCATCCTATTGCTCACACACCACAGCACACACCTGCCACACCCCCCCAACTGGCATTTTCAACCACTTAGTGATGCAGGACAGCTCTAAAAGCGGCCAAATGGCATCAGAAAACATTTCAGCAGCGAAGGTTAAAAGCCAAGCTGATGTGCTGAAAAAGCTTCATTGTTATTCCTGCATTTGTCCTGGCAGCAGGTTTCTGTTTCGCTGTGGGTTTCTGCTTGAACCCTGTTCTGATTAAGCAGCAAGCTGCTTTACAATGAATAAAAATTTGGACTTATAAAGGAATGAGGCAGGTAGGTGCCAAACACCTGGCATTGGCACCAGAATTCTTGCTTTTAAAAAACCTGGTGTCAGATATTTAGGTATGAAGTCAGAATTCTGCTAAAAGTGCACATGCATAACAAATACTCATACATGCAGTTTAATTTAAAGCACACACACACATAAACTATTCTCCATCTGAATTTTGTTTTAAATGTGCAGATCTAATACCACGAGGCCACTATATGAGCAGCATGAGGGAATGCTCTTTTGCTTTTTATGCTCCTTCTGATTTTCTCCTACTCGAGTTCAGATCTATTTCTGTGCACGCCTGTCAACTTTTGTCATTTTCAGGGTGGAACCACCTGAGAAAGTAAACTGCATGTGATTGGCTACTTTTCAGGAAATCTCTTGAGACAGTAATGCCTTCTTCCTGGTGCGGCTAGAACTTTAGCAAAGCATCTTCACGGTAATTGCTGTTCTCTTTCGGAGTTAAAAATTGGTTAGGTTATGTCAGCATTATATAATTTACTAAAAAGAGTCATAAATCTGACTTACAAAAAAAAAATCGGTTACCATTGCACTGTCACACTCCGGGCTGTATCCGGGTGCAGGCCAGGTTTTCTCTCTCTCCTCAGCTGGAACCAGAAGGAGGGCGTCAGTTCATTAACGCCACTGCGTTGGTACAGACCAAACCCAAATATTGTCCTAGAGATTCTAAAACCCTTGCCTAAATCCTGCTCTGAACCTTTTCTTGCAGAACCCGTTTCTGACCCTTGGACCCAACCGTGAACCATAGACCTTGGAACCCCCGTCTGAAAAGAACCAGGAACCCGAGAGGGATCTCGGGTAATCCACCACTCAGCCCTCCTACATGCTGTCACCTGCCTGTCCACCCTCGTACCACCAACCAGGGAGAGAGTACTGGTCAGTACTTGGACCACCGGGGACACTCCCCCCAAGATCAGACCACAGCCTCTCTACAGTGAGTGTCAGCCCACCATAATCCTCCAGCAACTGTTTCCTCACATTCACCAGTCTCATCTTCTCTGCAGAAGCCCAGAAGAACCTGACCAGACCTTACAGCTTTCAGTTCACTTCCACTATCTTGTTGTTTCTATAAACCTCTTAAACCTTCACCTGCCTCTGTAGTTGCTCTCGTACAGAGTCACCTTCAAATATGGCATGCACTGATGAGTGCATGTTT
>NW_015151128.1:23256-26226 GCF_000732505.1 Cyprinodon variegatus
TTCACTCTCTTCTGCTTTGCTCCACGTTGTGCTCATTTGCTCTTATTTTATCCACCTGTTCATGCTGCTGTTTAAGCCTCTGGATCCCAGCCTTCGGTGCCAGATTATTCAAGTTTCAGCAAGACTAACTCTAGTTCTGCCAGTTCCTGATCTGCTTCTGTCGTTGGACTTCTGAGTTTTTGACCACCCCTGCTTGCTTTGTTTGCCTGTTCTGTGTTTTCTGGACTGTTATCTGGATTTCGCCTGCTGCCAGCCTTGGACCTGTCTTCTGACTTGGACTACCCTCCTGGATCTTTCGTTTTGTGTGCCTTCTCTGGGTGCTGAAGAATGCTTCTCCTCTCCTCTCCTGGATCTCTGGTGCCAGCTCAGTAAAAAGTAGAATTTTTTCCGCTTCTCTGGACAAAACTCCCTCTTCTCGGCACAGACTGAACACTGTCAGGCTGCTCGCTTTTTTATGCTCATCATTATTTATTGCTTGAGTTTTGAAGTCACTGACCTGAGCCTCTATTCATGCAGAGTTTCCAGTAAGTCCACCGCACCTTACATCAATAAACATTCTTTGAATATATCACTGTCTGTTTCACCTCAATTCTGGGTCCTATGTTCTGAGACTATTGACACTTCTTGACATTGCAGTTTAGTAATCTTTTTATAATTAGGAAACAGTAGTATCTTTTGTATGAAGCATACTGGAGGTTGACCTGGATGTATTTCTGGTTGCAGAAATTAGCTGATTGTACGGAACCTGCTAAAATTACATATCAGGTGGTTACAATGACTAGACGCAACAAGGAAGTAAACTGTAGAGGTAGGATATTTTGAAAAGTAGCGAATAACAGGCAGTTTGCTTTCTCAGGTTGGTTCTTTCCTCAAACTGACGAAATCCTACAAACAACAGCACACAGATATAGGTCCAGACACAGTAGGAGAGAATCTACAGGTGCATATAAAGGAAGAGGAGCATAGAAGGAGCATGAAAACATGGTTATCATATAATGGGAGACTCCTGGTATTGAATCCGCACACATTAAACAGTCAAAATCTGCATAGAGAGGGATTCACATGTACATATTTAAAATAAATTTGCTCCTATGTATTTAATATGCCTGTGCCCTAGTAGCAGAATTCTGACCTCATATCATTTGGAGTCTTTTAATTGGTGTGTCTAAACCCTCAACCCCCACTTCTCTCAGTTTCTTTGTTTGACAGAAGATGGGGAATTGACCTTAATCTGTTCAAAAGCCCAATTCCTACAAATGGGAAAGTAGACGGATGTACTGTACATGGTGGTCCAATCAAATTCCACCAACCAGCCGATCAGTCAGCCTGGATGCAAACCCGTATTTGGATGGAATATCTTTGCGTCCAGTCCCCATGAATTTCCAGGGCTTTGTTCGTTGGCAATTTAGCTCTTTTTGTGATTTAATTAGATGAGGGGGTAGTCAGTTGTTTCAGTGGCATTAAAATAATTGTTTTTTTTTGGAATTAAATTTTTTCTAGGAATCACAAGAGGCACAAGAATCCTCACTGGTGAAGTAGAGATTACTTTTTTTTTTAAAGTGACTTTTAATGTGCTTTTTGTGGAGGTTTTTCTTTGTTTCAGAACTACAAAGCCAATTTTATGGCAGGAAAGTACTGTATTTAAATATTCAAGGGAGATGGGGATGATAAAACAAGACATGTACAACTCAGGATCATGTCTTATTGTGCCCAAATCAGGGCAAAATTTAAAGTTTCTCTTTTATTACAAGAAACCTGAATAATTGTAAAAGTTCTATCTCTAAGGCCAAATTTAGAAGAAATAAACATCTTGAGAAAAGTCTGATGACGAGAAGCTACGCAGGATAGAAAGAACTGTTCAAGTTCTGTCCTCTGATCAATTTACGTGTGTTCTTATTTGGGCTTCTTTTGCATTCCATGATATAAGGGTTGAAATTAATTTGGACCCCCGCAGAGCAGAACTCAGCCGCCTCACTCCGAGATCACATATTGCCAAAGTTCATGTCTCCTTCAGGGTTACATTTTATACAACAGCTTTTGTGCAACTCCCAGAAACTGCCTTCAGACAGCCTCTTGCACAGACATGCCGTCGTCAGATTTTTTCTATTGGTTTCACACGAGTTCGAGGCTATAGCTGCTACTATCAAAGAATGTAGGAATATAACTTGTTTTTTTCCCCATCTTTTCCTTTGTAAAGTTAGTGCAAAGACAGTGTTCATGCTCTTCTGCTATGCTGTGACACAGGGTCTCTACACAATGAATCTGGTTAAGTTTAGACCTCACTTGAGTCCTTCTTACCAAGCTTGAGTATTAAAGAGTGCAGATGACAAAAGATAATTTATGAGTGAAGCACTTTACTGCTGGAATTGAAGCGCTTATACGATGTAGGGGAGTGGCTGCTCTGTTACTGTAGGGAATTGCACTTGGATCCCAGAGGTTCTGAGTTCAAGCCCCACTCTGAGTTCCTGAGCCAGACCCTTAACCCCCACACTACTCCCAGGCACCGCAAAATGACAGCCCACTGCTCCCCAAGGGGTTAAATGCAGAGAGTGAATTTCATTGATTTGTACTTGTGACAGTGCAATAACAATAAAAAGTTGAATTCTATTCTGTTCTATTCTATTCTATGATACAACAGAACATCTGCATTTGAATTGCTCTTTGATGGACCCCTCTAATCAAGGGGTGGGCAATTCAAGCTCAGGGCTGGTATCCTGCAACGTTTAGATGTCTCCTTGGTCATACACACCTGAATCAATAATTAGATGATTAAGGGGACTGCGGAGAAATTGACTGCATACTGGGAAGGTAATTCAACCATTTGATTGGACCAAGGACGAATCTCAGGCTTGATCCAAATTTCTCAAAAGGGTAAGGACACTTAAGCCATAGCAGAATTGCACCAGCAGTTGTCATAATAAGGGATATCTAAATAGTGCTGATACCACAATCCTTTGCATGGAGGACATA
>NW_015151128.1:27014-30588 GCF_000732505.1 Cyprinodon variegatus
AAACAGAAAACCAACAGAACCTCGATCGTTACAGTATTTCTTCAGGTCTACTCAGTGTGACACATGGTAATATATACCTTCATATATTCTGGGATTCATAAGCTTAAGCCATATGCTACATTTGTGTAACTTTTGATTGCTGTAGCTCTTTTCCAGAAGGCTGTAGTTCCAATTTAATTTGCATATTTTATGTGTGTCACCACACAATGGCGTCCATGATACTGAAGGCTTCTTGGAATAACCACAGCAGTCCAGAGGTCCTTCCCACCCTCGATAGAGCTCCTAATGCTGACCCAGTGAGAGGAGAAGGAATAGCAGATAGGAACAGGAGGTAGGAGCTACTATTACAGTAACAGCATTTCTAACATTTCATATCAGATGTCACCAGAGGTGTTAAGTAGGAAAGTACAAATACTTTGTTACCGTACTTAAGTACAATTTTTAGGTATATCTATACTTTACTCCATTACTTATTTTTCTTCCTACTTCTGACTTCTACTCCTTACATCTTCACACAAGTATCTGTACTTTCTATTCCTTACATTTTTAAAACAAACGTTACTCATTACTCTTGGCTTTGGTTCAATATTAATAAATATTTATTTCCCGTCATGTGCTCCATCCAACGCAGATCATTGGCTCCATCCACATCTAGTGAAAACTAGTGTAATTGGATGAGTCATAGAATGCAAACACTCATTGGTTAGCTAAAGGAAATCATCAGAAGCAAGCAGGTGTTCTTCAAACTGCTAACGTGAATTGTCTATGCCATGCTACAATGTAGGATTCAGAAAAAGATGCTGAAATGTCTGAAAGGTCGGACACAGGCGGGATGGAGACAGGAGACCAACAAGACCTCCCTCATCCTTGGCCCTATCTCATAGAATTTTTCGAAATAGTCGAAAAATTGAGCTTTTAATTCATATGGCATCTGGCTGTTTTTCGTAAAGGTTACTTTATACTTTTATACTTTAAGTAGTTTATGGAGCAAATACTTTTTCCTTTTACTTGATTAAAGAGGTCAAGCTGATACTTCAACTTTTACCAGAGTGTTTTTAAACTGCAGTATCTATACTTCTACTTAAATAACAAATATGTGTCCCTAATGTTCTTCATTTTAAGAAGGATTCTTCTATGTGAAATAATTTCCATGGACTCTAGAGGAGTTCCTAGAACAGAGGCAGCCTTCTTTATTACCTTGTTAAGCTTGTCTAAGTCATTTGTTCTAATGTTGTTACCCCAGCTAAGTCTTTTTATCTGTTTTTATTTAATTTTAACTAAACCTTTAATAAAGAAATAAGGAATTAAAGCTTTCATGAATGTTATCTGATATTTTCCTGAATAATCTGAGTCTTTGAGGTTGGAGGATTCTCCAAAGATAGTCTCTCAGATTAAGGTCAGTTATCTTGCTGAAACTTTCCAAAAATAATATTCCTCACAATCAGAAAGAACATGTTGGTAAAATTGAAATAAATACTTTACACCAAAATCTGCCATAAGTATGGATTATATACTCCATATTACTGTTGTTTCTATCCCAAAAATGTTTAAATAAGGAAACATTATGCAATAAAAATGTTAAAAGCATCAAAGGTTGTGTCGTATTTCCTGTTTGTTTTTATCTGAGACATACATTTTATGCAGGGAACAACGTCCTTCCTTTTTGTGTTTTGACCTTTATCTGCCATGTTGAAAATGTTAAACAGATTGCTGCTGTGACATGGAGCTTATTCAGGCGATGTCGCAAACATCGCATTAACAAAACCATCAAATACTTTTTTCACTTGCTTTGAATGGATATGACAGAAGCTTCTAGAACTGCATTGGAGAGTTGTGATTTTTCCCCTTGGACAAAACACTGCTTCATTTAACCAAAAAAAAAGGCAAAAAGTAAGGTAGTCCCATTTTGATGCTACCTTCCTTCATTTGCAAGTGGGATTTTTGCATCGAGTAAAATTGTTGTTCCGTCTTTGAAGTATTAAAGCCTACGGTGTTTGGAAAATAGATGGGTTATTCCCAGAGCTGTCACAGCATCCGAGAAACAAAAGAAAATGAGTAAAGCTAAAATTAGGAAAGAGTTCTACCTCTGGAAACTAAAGATGGAGTGTACACCCTGGTGTACTGTTAAGGGGTGTCATATTATTTTGGAGGAACCTCTTTTTCTTTTGGGTGAATGATGCTCGAGCAATCTCACAGAAAAAAAAAAAAGCTAATTTCACAAACTCGTGTATGACTATGACCCCCCTTTAGTACTCCGGGGGAGGATTGTCTTGTCTCAGGTAGACCCGGAGAGGCGATATTTTTCCCCAAGTGATTTATTAGTATAGAACATCGCAGGGCTGTAGCTGCGGGGGAGGCCTACAGTCATTTCCCAGGGGAATGACTGTGTACAAAGCTTTGTGACAAATTAACATCAGAAAGTTGTTTCCAGTCCAGGAGGAGGCTGATTAATGTCTTTTCAAAGCTCCCACCGATGGTGGCCAAGATGACCAGACAGTTATCAGTCATTTTTAACTGAAACTTTAAATTAAAAGTCAAATTTAATGACCTCCTTGGCCTGTAGCCGGGATCTTCCTCTCTATATGCACTGGGAAAAAAATGAAATATAGATATGTAAATTTTTTCCTAAAATAAGTGGGTTTTTTCTTGAATTGAGGAGGTAAGTGCGACACTTTGAAAATGGAACAAGACAATTTACATTTAAAATAAGGAAAAAAAAAACTATTTGATTGTGTTATTTCAAGTGCATATTATCTAATTACCTTATTTTAAGAGTAAATATCCACATTCCATTGGCAAATCTTATTTACCTACTCAAATCAAAGGTAAATAAACTTAATTTAAGACATTTTGACTTATTTGAAAATCATTTTTTCAGCATGTACATTTGATTTTACTTCTCCAGGGTTTTTAATGACCTGCTAGATAATTAATCCTTAACTTTTTTTACATTTTAAGAACTACATTTAACCAAAGCAGGAGCAGTTAAGAAAGTATCCTCCAAGAATTCCGATCTGAGTCTTTAATGAACATTTCTATGTTTACTTCCCTGACACCTAGTTCTAACTAAAGCTACACTGATTCACATGTGCATGTTTCTGCAATCAGATAAGAGTAAAATTGTGACACTACGTGTTTGCCCACGCTTAGCATTAGCGTTTTATTACACTGCTCTCAACAGAAGTGAGTAAAATCCTGAAAACATTTAGGAAAGTGAAAGACTGCACCTTCTTTTGAAACACAACTCCCCTGACTCCTTCAAAAAGCAGCTTTAGACATTTTCATTTAAACAGAGTTAAAGTTTATTTTATTTTATGTTATCTCTCTCTGCCCTGTCTCTATTTTATAATAGGCCTATATGTCTATTTGTTTGCATTTGCACTAGTGTTGCACAGATACCGATACCAGTATCGGATGGGGCCCCGTATGGAAGTAAATATGTGCCATCAGAATTTGAATAAAAAATACCTCTGAAATTTGAATGTTGTATATTAGTGCTTACTTTTTCAGTATTAAAATAAATTCAGAATATATTTTTAACCTAAAAAAAAATTCAATGTCATTATTTGTACAA
>NW_015151128.1:31388-33897 GCF_000732505.1 Cyprinodon variegatus
ACATTTTTGAATTGTGGTTGTGGATATAGGCTGTCAATATTTTACTTTCAGCTGAAAACTCCATATTTATGGCAAACTGGGACTAACAGATCATTAAAAAAAGACCAAGACCAAAGATAAGTTCTACCGCAACAAGAAATCAAAGTAAACTAGAATTTTTCTTACATTTTATTTCATTGGCATTATGTAGTTGTTCACACTGACGGTGGAGATTATTTACATAAGGAACAGTAGCTATGGTTACTGTCACAAGATTGAAATATATTCTGATTAAAAAGAAGAAAATAATCATAAGTACAGTTGATATATGCATGATTAATTAGAATAAGACAGACATTTCTGGAATTACAAGTATTCTGATGGGAGCTACTGCTGTTGCCAACTAAGCAACATTGTTGACATAATAAGTGACTTTTTAGACCCCTCTAGCAGCTAGCAGCTAGCGACAGATCTAGTAACTCTTTTTTGTTAAAGACTTTGGTTAAAATTTAAAAAGCACTGCTTCCTCTAAGTTTACTGTCCTCGGCTAGCAGTTAGTAAGTGAGCCCCTCCATCCTCCAAAGCACTGAGAGATTGTCAAACTGAGCTGTAAACATTACCCACAATCAAACATATACTGTGGGCAGGGCTTCTTTGGTGTTTTTGGAGACTTTGGAGAATACCGAAGATCACTTTAAGTTTACAGCCTTCAGGGAACAGTAAGTGCTGCTGGAAGCTCCTCCAAGGCACTGACAGGCAGTCAGAGAACAGCGGGACTGTCCTCTCTGTTCCCACTGACAATCATACATGCGCAACATTACCTCTAATTCCTCTCTATTGAATAATTTTAATAACATATCTAACTTATTTCTTTTCTTTGAAACTATTCAACTAACATAGAACCAATCTAAATGGATGATCTGATTAATATGTCTCTGTAAAGGCTGTGAATTGATGGTTTATAAATAAAATGAATTGAAAAATGGAATGTTATTGAAAATATACCGCCCTGTTTTTAATTTTCAAATTAAAAATAAATGGACACTTACTTGTGTGTCTGCAAAGTTGGTCCAGTCTTAAAAACACAGAATTGTGCTGCAACTCTGTGGCCATAGAAGGTGAATAACTTTGCCTCTGCTATCCACAGAAATGGGATGGAGTTTTCACTTATGTCTATTTTAAAGTTCTTCTACAGGTGACTGGTTTTTTTTTTAAGTGTTTGTGGCAGTAATGTCACAAAACCCAAAGGAGAAAGGGGAATGGAGAATGGGAAGATATACAGCTAATGATCCATGGTTGGGAGCTGAACCTGGGTCATTAAGACAGCTACAATAAGGGCTACAGATACTATATATATATAGTCTGTCTGCTCTACCACTGAAGACTGTGAAACCATTTTTTGGTACAAAATCCAACAAAGATTTATTGCCCGAAAATGCTAGATTCCGCATAATTGTCTCATATTTGCACCCCTTTAACCTTTATATAATCACAACCAACTTTGAGATATTTTGTTAGAATTTTATGTAAAACACCAGCATAAAACTGTACATAAATGTAAGTTGATTCCCTGAAAACCGAATAATGTACTGTGCATTTGAATTCAGCTCTTTCAACTCAATGATTTTTTTTGGGAGTACAGTTTGAAGGTTTTGGGGGTTGATTTCCAATAGTTTTGCAAATCTCAATCCTGATAGTTTCTGCTTCTATTGCAAAAAGTTCAACTTCTGTCTGCTTAGATAGAGAGAGTTTGCACGTTTGAATTATGCTTTTATATGAATTATTTTATAGTAGCTTTGGTAGTATTTTTAGTTGTGCTGTCTTGGTGGAATGTGAACTGTTACAGTAGAAACAAACAAAAAAATAAAACAGGGTCCAAAACAAGACAATCCAAGCAAATTATGCAACAAAGAAGAGGAGCGCCTAGGAGGTGATGACCAGGAGTCTCTAGGAAATAATTAGGAGTCTATAGAAGATGACTATGAGTAATAGTCTCTAGATAGTGACAACAACGAGGAGTCTCTAAGAGGTGACAGGTAACGACTAGTACCCCATTTACATTACCCTTGAAAAACCGATCCATGCAGAGACCGGTCCGATTTCGGATCAGTTAACCAGGCCGGGCTCGGTTCTGACGACCGTTAACACATCACGCTATCTCGGTTCCTGGACTCCTCGCCTCCTAGTGGAGATCTGCGGTATTATTGCCAGAATTGAAGGAGGAAATCAAGCAGTTGGTGGCGGTAATGCACCAAAAGTTGTTTGTCAACCGCCATAAAACACAAGAAGAAGAAGGCGAAGAAGGAGGGAATCAAGCAAATCAAAATGGCGGCGCCCGTCACATTCAGAAAGTTATGCTTGATTATTATTGCTGTACTTCAGTGTTATTATTTAAAATGTTGCGTGGAAAAGATTTCAATTGTTGTATATAGTTGGAATGGAGCGTGAATTGGGATGTACAGCCAGACGGAGATGACGCGTTCTGCTCATGCACTCTTTTTATCTGAGAACCGAGCCAGGGAAAAACCGA
>NW_015151128.1:34059-41906 GCF_000732505.1 Cyprinodon variegatus
TTATCTCAGTTACTGAGCTCGGACCGGTCTCGGCACGGTTTTTCAAGGGTAGTGTAAATTGGGTATAGGAGGAGTCTCTAGGAGGCGATATTAAAATCCACTATGAGCCTCTAGAGATAAAGCAGAGAGGATGACTGAACCCTCAAAGAGCCTCTGAACGGCAGATGTGGGGCCAGCGGAAGAAGTCTAGAGGAAGGGGGATCTTTAGAGGCCGGTGCCTGAACCTTGGAGGCTGCCATCAAAGGAGCTGGCACCTTGGGAGCGAGAGGAGTCCTCAAAGAGGGTCCACCAGGCAGCTATGATGATTTCTAATATAACTCATAGTACCAGGTGACCAGTGGAGCCTGGAGATCCCAGGACTGCGGAAGTGATTGAGCTTGGAAAAAGCTGACATGAGATGACATTGAGGCCTGCAGGCTGCTGAGCTGCAGCAGATTAGCGTTTCCAGAGACCCTAGCAAGGACAGCTCTGAAGCTGATGTAGACATGGGGTCATGAAATGCCAACGGAACTTGGAGATGTGGAACAACCCTGGAGGGGCCTTGGAGAGAAACCTCCACACAACTCTTACTCGGGTAAAGGTCCACCAAGTAGAACAGGTGTCACAGGTAATGCAGGGGTATCTAGACGGCACAGAGGTGGCTCAGGGGTCACTAGACAGCAAAGGACAAGTTCAGAAAACTCTGGAGAGGGCCCACTAACGGGCTCTGGCTTGGGGTCTTTATTAGTAAAAACACTGCTATAGGCCCCTGAGAAGCTGACACTGGCTCTGACTGAGGGGGAGATCCAAAAACTAGCTCACACCAGGGAGCACTACTACCCTGGGACTGAGGTGAAAGAACACATTTGGACGTGGGGACTGAGACGAGGGAATTCGAAAAATGAGGTGAGGAATCATTTAAACCTGGGAAGCTAGGCGAGTAAGCACTAGGAGCTAGGGACTAAGACAGGGGAGAACTAGAACCAAAGACAGATGTTGAATACTAATATTGAGATAGGCATAGGATCAATAGGATCTGGAGCCAGGGAACATTTGGGAGCTAATGGAGTTGGTACGACAGGAAACCAATTTTTCCCTAACCCAAAAACAAACCCTCAGAGAGTTCTGATTCCTTCAGTTGCTGGGGATCTGAAATAATGAGTCTTGGTGGTCTGAGTGAAGGCGAGGCCTTAAAGTCTTGTGGTGTGGCAATAGTTAGAAGTTATGAAAGCAATGGCAGACACTACAGTACGAGGAGCACAGGGGAGTCTGACCTGACACTCAATGGGAGCAATTGGCTGACCCATCAGGCAGGAAGCGGGGTTCTTCCAGAGGCGGTGGTGCCTGCCTTTGGAGAAGGCAGACAGCAATGGATATCCAGCAGCAGGAACCAAGGCGTCAGACAGAGGAGCCGGTATGAAGGTCAGTTGTAACCTGGGTGGTGGAGGTTTGTCAAGGAGTATGGGCAGCTTGTAGATTCCACTCAATCCCCTCAAAAAAGGCAGTGATTCCAAACACAGAAAGAAGGGCAGTTTTTCCTTCGTTAAAGTCTTTCACATGGTTTTCTGCAATCATCGTTTTCCAAGACGGGTTGAGAGTCTGGTTCAAAGAATATCTTAAGTCCTTTTGGTAGCCTCCAGGATTAATGGTCCATTTAGGCCTTTTTAGTAGTGTCATAGTTTGTAGAGGCAGAGAGGCAACTTCATTGAAAGTGGTGGCAGCAGAAGTATAAATCCAGTAGTAACAAACTACTGGATTCATAATCAGAATTATAATCCAACTTTAAAGGGTTTGACTACATATACAATGAAATGTAAATAAAATATAGAATTAAACAATGAGACTAAATTAGACTAGTACACAGACTATTTTTAAAAAAGAATGTCAGAAATGTTGGCTTCCTATAAAGTATGTTTATGACCTAATGGAAGGTTGATTTCAAAGAACTTTTATAACAAATCTAAAAGCATTTTTAAAAATTCACTGAACATGACTGTACTTAGAATAAAATGCTATTATTATTTTCCATAAGAAGACTTGTTAAAACTTTAAGCACATAGGTTTTAAATACCGTAACAGGTCTGCATGGTGTACTTTTACATTAATTATAGATTTTTTTCCACATCGTGCTATACTGCTCTAAAATATATGTTCCAATGTTGTATTTCGATCTCCCTGTAATGTCAAAACAGTTGAAGCAGATAATGCTTTGTGATCACTTTTGTTAGGATAATAATAGTCATCATCTTCATTTGAGATACGTCACAAGGTTAAATTAACTATAAGGCTGGAGAAAAGTGGTTAAAATGGAAAGATACTGTGCAGCTTATAGAAACAGAACATCTGAGAGAACTTTTCTTTCAAGGATTGGGTTTAATAATCCAACAGTCTGTAATTGGGGTGATAACAAACTCAAGGAACCCTTAGATTAAGGGCTGGATGCTCACTGTTAAATCTCCTATCAACTAATACCCATGAGTTAACACATATTTCTACTAAACTCATGTAACCCTATAATGCCAAATGTATCATATTTGATACATACAGTTTCTGAAATGTTTTGCGTCTGACACCTTTTGCATAATTTAATGGTAAAAACTTTGCTCAAAATACTATTGTACACAACCAGATATACCTGATAACAGAGGGCAGAAGACTACACAAAAAATTATATTGACTTATCGCATAGTAATAAATTATTAATATCAAAAATGTATTTCTGTTTTTTCTTTTTACATATTTTGTTAAAAGGCCAAATAAGGACTTCAAACCAAAAAAAAGGTAATTTTCTGTTTTATTTCATTCTTGGATCGGGCTTTAAAGGGTTAAAGAAATGCACACTGCTTATAGTGGCAAGGCAGCTTTATTTATAACACAATTCAGTATAAAGAGAATTCAAAATGTTTTTCATGAATTAAACAATATAATAGAAGAGAACAAAAGCAGAATAAAAGCCAGCAGAGATTAAAAAAAAAAAAAAACATGAGTAAAACAAACAAAAATCAACCCAAATGGACAGTTGGACCACAAACTTAAACTAATACCTCTTATAGTCGTATAACACTGATCACCCTTTCTTGTGCTCCATTTAGTGCTGTTTTGTTTTCAAACATTAATATTCCTACTACCGGTAAGTGGTGTTTTTTCTCAGCTTTTCTTTCAGGGTCTTAAATCAAACCTACCAGAACTTTCCATCTTCGTTCCCATTATTTTGCAACCACTATTTTCCTCCTATCTTGTCGGATCCTGTGTATAAACATTATTCTGACTTTGGTCTTGAATCCATTGACGACCTTTAGAATGATATCTGCTTTGCCTCAATCGACCTACTACATTAAAAGTTCCCCTTTGCTGATGTTTTTGTTTTTTATTCCTACAAATAAGAAATTTAGTTCTGTTATGCTCCTGTTCACAGTGGCTTTTAGGATTATTTGATTAAAAATCCCACCTCTAAATCAGAGCACAACACTTTTCATAAACGGCATCTAAAGATGACATCAGAGAGGCCAGGCTTAAAGACATTACAGTGGAGAAATCTGATAAAGTCATGCTTCCCGGTCTCATTTATTGCCTGCAGTTTCTCAGACAAAGCAACTGTATTTTTATGTCAGTTTCCTCATCTTTTTATAGATACAATGCAAAGGAGGAAGGAAAGCATAGCCACATGTTTTGGTCCTGTGTTACACTTAGAAGCGTTTGGACATTGTCAGGACTCCAGTCTGTGTGTTTGTCTTTTGTGTTGTTCTCCCTTCCACCAGCAGGAGGTGCCTGGTTTCGGTCCGCCTCCTCACACACCTGCTGACGGTTACCTCGTTAACGGAGTGCTCTTAAGCTGCTGATTGCCACTACCTCGACGTCAGAGTGTTTGCCTGTTTTTGGTACTCTAGCCAAGCTGAGTTTTTGCTGAGTAAGACTGAGTTCTTGTCTTCCCTGAGTTTTAACTTTGTTTTTGTCTTTGCCTCTCGGCAGGAAGTCATCCTGCAAACTGGACCTTTTCGGACCTCCACTCCCAGGAGGGATCAACTGAGCCTTAAACTGAGCCAGGGATTCAAACAAGAGGTTTGGATCCAGTCTCCTTGAGGGACATTGAAATTACTCTCTGAGCAACGGAATCATCTTCACTACGAGCCGTTCAAGTACAGCAGGAAATCTGAGTGGCAATCAGCGTCTCCTTTCCCCTACACCGTCCGAGTTCTGGGTAAACCCTGTTCCGCCCTCCACCGAATCAGACAAACTCTGGAAAACAACACACAGATTGGAGTGAAAGATCCTTCACTTCTCTGGAAACGTGAGTCAACAACCAGATCCTCTTCTTCAAATCAATGAATGAAATTTCCCACTGAGTGTGAACTAATAGTCTGTCTTCCCCTCACCTTCCAGTTCCGGCGGAGTTCAGAGCAACACTGCACCGTGCTTAATCTCTTCAATAAAACCTGTTAAACTTTTCATCTGGTATCTCTAGACTTCTGCATTTTGGGTCAGACCTTTAATAAAATCATGACAGAAATTGTTTTTAGTTTTATTTGGTTTTGTCATGATCTTGGCGCTAATGGCTGGCTTAATTGCTCATTTAATTCACCTATCTGGATCTGCCCTGTTTCTCATCGCTGCTCATCTGATACACCTGCTCCTGCATCTATTTATTCTGATTACCTGCTCCTGACTAGTTTCTGCCTCTGGACTCCCAAGGTTTGCTTGCCCCTATCTAATCTGTTTGCCTGACCTGTCTTCGGACATCTGCTGAATTCTTCTTGTGGGCTTAACCTGAATCTGCCTTCTGACCTTGACCTGGATTATCCTGCCTTCCTTCATCTGCTAGAATCTGATCTCTTGCTAGTTCTGCAGCCTTCTAGGCTTCAACGTCTGGAACTCTCTGGAAGCGTCCGCTGCGTCTTGTCAGCCAACCAGCTGGAATCATATTAGTTCTATGGGCACAAACAAGGCACTAAACCAGGTTAGTTCCACATTTATAATCTCTGTCAGATTATTGTGGTCACTAACCTGTGTTTCTCTCCAATGGCTGTTCCTGCCTCAGACGCCCTGGCTGCAGCAGCCGCTGTTTCTGCAGACCCGTCTTGTTCTGAATGTAATTTTTACTTATGATTAAAAACTTTCACCCCTAAATATAAGAAAATGAAGAAAAAGAAATGTTCTTTTCCTTTCACATTTCAACTTAAATCTACTTTGTGTCTGTCTGTCACATAACATTCAGATCAAATGTAAAGTGGTTGAAGGTTGTGACTTGGAATGATGCTGATTAGAATCACACAAAAAATACCTGAGAGACAAATGAACCTAAAGAAAAATACAGTCTTTGAATAGACATGATTCTAAGTGACCAAAAGAACAAAAACCTAACATGCATATTTTTGGACAAAGGTAGGCAGCACATGTGGGCAAACCATATAAGCCTCATGTTAGGAACTGAACCCGAGACCTTTTGCCTACAAAGCAGCAAATCTCTGTCACTGTTCAGCACGGCTGTGACCTGAAAATGACCTAAATCTAGGTCAGCTGCATTGTTAGGAGAATAAAACTGTGTTTTCAACAGAAGGGGTTTTGATATAGTGCACAAGGACCAAAGTAGAAGTGTGCACATGCTGCATTATTTTTTAGTTTTAACCTTTTATCTAACTGGCAAAATCAGCCTGAGCAAAACTAACAAAGGAAAAAGGAAAGAAAAGATGGAATGGATGTGAGAAAGAAAGCCCAGACTGCAGCAGAGGATGAAGGGACAGTATCTTTTGGTGTCAGTGAAAAAAAGATTGGAGAGAAAGACATCCCACAGAGGTCAGGAGGTCCGGCTCCATCTCTTTGTTCTGGAGGAACAGAGAGGAGCACTGATGGTTAAATCAGTATAAGATGAGATGATGAAACGCTAATGTTGGAACGTGTTAAGCTGGCAGCTTGAAGGATCACCCTGAAACCTGAGACAAAATCAGAAGCTGATTCTCTGATTTGCAGAAACTACTGACCACAGAGGGAAATGAAACAGGTCGCCCTTTCTTCCTATAACATTAAAAACCAGCTTTGACTCACTGAAGCATATTATAAAAGTGTTTGTAGATATTTGCATGAATAAAAAAAAATGTATTGCCATAATTTATATATATAAAAAACTAACTTTCTTGTATATTTTCAAGATTTTCTGTGATTAATCAACAAAAGGTGATTATAAATCTCTGTAAAAGTGCAGCATTCCTGTTAAAGTCTCAGATGTTTGTTAACAAACATTAATTCAATTCAGTTTATTTCTATAGCGCCAAATTCACAACACATGTCATCTCAAGGCACTTTACAATTTACCAGATCATACAATCACATTCATTCAAAGTTCTCTATCTAAGGAAAACCAGTTGATTGCATCGCCTCATTGACTCGAAGGAAATCCCTCAAACTAAAGCAAGCTTGTAGCGACAGTGGAGAGGAAAAACTACCTTTTAACAGGAACATTAATGAAGAGAGAGCTTCTTAAAGACAGAGGAAGCCAGACGACAGTTCGGGATTATTAGATTGTTGAACAGTACAGGAAGTTTCAAAGATCCTGTAGAGCTTCATTCACTGAATCCTCATGTTGTGCCTCACAGCCATGGGTTAAAACATTAAAATGGGTTAAATTGTAAATTATGGAATCAGAATGGTAGAACCCACTGCTTGAAAACTCTTGCTAAAATATCTGAGCACTCCTGAACTTCTCCAAATTGCTTCAGTTTCTTCCTTCATCTGTTGTCCAAACAGGACAGCCACCTGGAAGTGTGCTCACAGTGCAAACTTCCTTGATTAAATAGACCATAAATGCATATCCATTACCTGGTGAATCAGGTTGATTATGTTTGAGACTCAGGTTTGTTTCTACACATTGTTAAACTGGGACTGCTGTCATCCAGTTGTTGGTGTTTGTTTTTTCCCATAATGCTGAAAGCTAGGGACATGTTTCAAGAATAGAAATATGACTTAGGAATATAATAGAAAAAACCTAACAATATGAAATGATACAGAATTTAAACACTGACAAACATAGACAAGAGTAACTTTTCTCTTTACTCAAATTTTTTTCTGTATATTTATTCTTTCAAATTTCTATTTTCAGCTTGAATTTTACTTCCAAAAAAGTAAAAAAAAAAAAGACATCCAGGAGGCTTTTTTTAATTCAAACACAGGACAGCGACCTCCTCCGGAAAAGACTCGGCGGCATACCTACAATTTATGGACAAAGAAATTCTTTGGACAAAGAAGACAGGTGGTTTAAAGGAGTGTGAAGGAAGCCATCTATGTTAAGAAAGAAAAAACAACCTTAAACAGAGGGGGTGGACTCAGGTATCAGCTTTCAAAAACCTACAATGCAGCAATTGAGTTGACTCCATCCCGCTATCATCTCAACCACCATCACTATGCAGGGGAACATAACCTCTTGCATGTTCAGCCAGGCCAACAATTCTCTGTAACGACCCCCCTTTCAGAGACAAAGACCAGCATCGGGTATTACAGGCTAATAAAGAACCCAAATGACTGCCCATTCCAAAGGGGCGGACACATTCTTCTGCTTCAGTCTGCATGTTTTCCAAGCCAAAACAAGGCTTTTGTCATGATTTTTCTAAAGCTCGGACCCACATGCAGTGAAGCCAAACTTGAGAGACACAGGGTAAAGGTTTGAACGGGTTTTATTGAAAGGTATTTAGGGTTCAGTGCAGAGTTCCTCCGAAACTCTACTCTGCCGGAAAAACTGAAAGACGAGGGGAAGCCAGACTGTTAGATTCAGGTTCATTGGGGAATTGGAGTTGTTAATCTTGAAGGAGAGGATTTGTTGCCACTCACGTTTCCAGAGAAGAAGAGACACGTAGACTCCAGTCTGTGTGTTGGTCTTCCAG
>NW_015151128.1:42634-44390 GCF_000732505.1 Cyprinodon variegatus
AGCCTCAAACTCAGTGCTATTTCTGACATTTTGAATTGAAAAAGTTTCCTGGATGGGAAGCGAAACGTCTCCAAACTTGGAAAAAGATCAAGTCCAGTCGATTGTTTTTTAGAATGATTTTTTACTATGACCTGGATGACTGAGAATCTTCACCAAGCTTGAGTTTTACTTACTGCATTCTTTTCAAATAGTGTTTTACGGATCACAATTGCTTCACTTCTGAGGGCGGGTTTTCCTCTGGAGTAAAGAATAATGCTACATTCACACCTAGAGCAGAAGAGGCAGCAGAAAGTTTACTTACAAAGTCATTGATTGATGCTCATCAAGGCGCAGCAAAAGGTCCTGCAGTGCATTTGGAGCAGCTGAAACAGCGCCTCATGAGCTTCTGATCGGTAAGCAGAGACAGAAGTTTCTTACGTGCCAACGACCTCTTAGGGGCCCCATCACTGACACCCGGTTGGCCCCTTACGCAATTGTAGACTATGACGTCTCTTTGCAGATGTAATGGTGTGAAAAATTCCTCTTCAACCCACCTGATACTGAAGGGACTGACAGCACCGGACTGTATTACTGTAAACCCCAACACATGCCAGATCCTAACATGATGGTGAGCCGTTTAAACACGACACCAACAGCAAAGCAGACAGTGGTACTTTTAATTACTATGGTAATAACTGTGTATAGTTCATTAGACGGTTGGTAAAAAAAATACACTCCTATAATATGTTTCAAACTGCAATAAAGATCTTAAAAGAACAATGCATTTGAGTATTTTATTTTTTACACTTCGACTTGGAATTATGGGTAATCCAGAGCATAGATTAAAACCATAACCGTTATATGCAATGTGTTACCGACGATGGATACCAAAAAGAGGTACTGAAGCGGATTTCAAAAAAGCAAAAGCAAAGAAGAACTGCTGGAAGAACGGAAAAAAATTCCCAAAATAAACACGTTCTTTTAAAGAACCGAAGATGGAGAGGTGGACGTTGCTGCTACAGTGATTAAAGAGACAGCGTGGGTGAGGAGGGGGGCTGTGAAGCTCAAGCTAGCCCCATGAGCCTGATAAATTAATTTTACAGTAGAATATACTGAAGCATCTCCCTGAAATGAGTTGGGTTGTCTGTAACATGTGGTGGCACGCTGTCACCAATGGTTCCATTCAAGGTGAGAAGTCACTATTTTTCTGTATGTGATGTGTGATCAAATACTACTGAGAATTGCATAAATGTGTCTTCTTGGCCGATTTATGGAGCTGTCACCAATTCCTGAACTTTTATCACGTGTTTTACTTCATATGGGGCCCACCCAGATAATGTTGCTTACGGGCTTTTGTTGTGTCGTTACACCGTTGGATGTTACATGGTGATGGTGGCATCAGGCAGTGGGAATATCTTTCTTTAGGGACAGGGAAACTCGCTGAAGTTTATGAGTTTATCATCTAAGAAAACCTGTCAGAGGTTACAAAGAGTTAAAAATGGTGTGGAGGATCTCCTTTTTCTACACAGGGATGTCAAACATAAGGCCTTTAGGGACATGCAACTGCATGTTGCACCCTTTAGATATGTCCTGTAGCATACAGTCCTGCTGATGACCTTATTATTTCTGTTCTGTTAAAGCAGAGACAAATCTTGATCCTATTATTTTAGTAGAAAAACAACAGTTTCCGTACTCTGGTCTATATAAATAAAAGGATTTCATGTATAAGAAGGATTCAGTTAAAGCGAAGATTAAAATTCAACTACACTGGAAAAAA
>NW_015151128.1:45936-54452 GCF_000732505.1 Cyprinodon variegatus
AGCATGGGGGGGAGTAGAAAATGAAGGCTAATCATGTTTAGGGTGTACTATTCCTTTAAGCTCAGGCTGTAAATGAATGTTTTCAGGGGTTTTTAAGGATCTTTGTTGCTATAAACTAGACTGGATGACAGGCCGGCCTCCAAGAATCCTAACTCTTCCTTATTGACTGTTAGCATAGCACCTGTCAAAGTAGGAGATCCTAAAAGTTCCCTCCCATCATACAATTGTCCCTCTCTGCTGCAGGAAGGCTTGATTTATCAGTGAAGACATTAGCCATGCCCTACGACTGACCTTTTCCTGTCTGATAATTTACCAGAAAGTCCCATTATTCCTCAATGTTCCTCATTATATGTAACAGTTGCAGATTTAGAATGGCTCACAGGCGAAACCGTAAATGTGCAGCGTTCTGATGGCAATTTTCAGCACTAGTTCCACAATGCCCCTCTCAGCTCCCTAAGGCAGCAGCCGGCGATCAGGAGTGGGAAAAGGGTTGTGTTGATGTGTTGCCCCTATTGAACCTGTCCTCAGCTCCTTGGATGGCATTAAACCTACTATTCCATTATTTATCACCTTTTAACATCAAACTGAACCTGAGTTACAGGGAGAGATGCTGCACCCACACTGAGGTATTACTCTGCAATATAACAAGTCATTAAGACCAATCCATTCACACTCTGTCATTATGTTGATAATGCAAGTGGCACTAATATGGAGGCTCCTAGCTACAGTATTCCAGCTATAATAAGAAGCAATGTGTGTGTGTGTTTCCACAAAGTCACAAATATTGGTACCAGTGTTAATACAGCAACCATCTTTGCTTTTCATTACTTTATTTTTATCTTCAGCTTACTCCTCAATAAGTTTTTCTTTTGAAGACTGCAGTTGCCATGAAGAGAACTTTGATTTTATCTTTCATTCTCTTTGATTTGGCCTCATTTTGTGCATCATTATTCCTTTAAAGTCCCAGATGATGGCTCTGTTTTAACTTACCGATCACTTCTGTTTAAATTCTCTATGGAGCAAATTTTGTTACATTATTGTTACAAGAAAAGAACACAAATTGTAAATGAAAAAAGGAGACAATCCAAAAAATAAAACTTTGATAAACTTCTTTGTCGAAAATATTTTGAGAATAAAATTGCAGTTTTTTTTTAAGTCATAGGGAAATAATATTTAAATGTCAAATCATTCTGGCTTAAACATGTATATAAATGTACTCTTTATCTGACCATATTGTCCCAAAAGTAAGAAAATTTATTTTCTTTAAAAATCCTGTCTTAAAATCTGGGTTTTTTCCGTTATCTTATGCAGGCCATGTCAGCCTGAACACCTAAATTCGGCCAATCATATATCAACAGTCATCTGTCAATCAAATTTTTTCCCCAGCCATCTTCCCCAATGCAACTCCTGCATTACCCACCTACCGACCTCCGCAGCCTTTTAGTAGCGCTGTCGTTCTCACCGTACACATACTCCCATTAACTTTCGCTTTCTGTTGCAGTGTTCTTCACGCTCCCCTCATTTCCAGACGCCCTGAAGAAACTCAGTGTGTTGTCCTCGTTTTTTTTTTTTTTTTTTTTATTAACAATCTTAAATCTACTCTACGTGTCTTCTCGGTTTGTTCTGCATGAGGGTCAGAAAACCAGAACTTTGCTGCTTTAACACCAGAATTTCCCCATTGTGGGACAATAAAGGGATTTTCTATTCTATTGTATTCAATTCAGTTTATTTATATACCGGTAGCGCAAATTCACAACACATGTCATCTCAAGGCACTTTACAGTTCACAGGATCATCCAGTCAAATTGATTCAAAGTTTTCTATCTAAGGAAAACCAGTTGATTACATCGATTCATTGACTCAAAAGCAATCCCTCACACTAAGCATGCTTGTAGTGACAGTGGAGAGGAAAAACTCCCTTTTAACAGGAAGAACATCCAGCAGAACCAGGCTCAGTGTGAGCGGCCATCTGTCTATTGACGCTATTCTATTCTATTCTGTTCTATGACAGGTGTTTAGTTGAAGCAAAATACTGGCATTTACAGTCTAGCACCCTAGTGGCTATAAGTGTATAGAGTGTGCCTTTTAGATTTCTAAATATTTTTTATTTATTTCATTTTATCACAAATCTTTATTTTCACTTTTTTAGTTTTATAAATTGCATTCTTTTCATATTACTTTTTACAAATCACATTCTTCATTTTACGCCCAAAATCTGAAGAAACAATAAAGTTACTCACATGCCTTTTTTGATAAATAAGTTTTTCTCTATTGCTTTTGTTCATTTTTATTTTACCTGGTCGCAGCAATGATGGAACAAAATTCTCCTTAAATCTCTCATGATATCTCAAAAAGTTCTTGAGTGCAGGAACTCTGTCAAGGCCTACAGCGTTGCAAGTCCTTCAAATATTTATTGTTTTTCTCCAGTAAATAACTTTCTGTACAACCATTTTTGGAGAATGTTTGACCTATAGAAACTTCAGTCACACTTGGGCTCTATTTTTCTGAATTTAAAAGTTTTTGGACTGAGTAGCTATAGAAATAAAATAGATAATACTAACCTGTACCAGGATTGGTAATCACTTAATGCCTTTTAAAAGTTGCAGAAATCTCCAAAAATGGAGGAAAGTGTACCTGTTTAAAGGGATAGATTTGACTTAGATGTTTATTGTCGCTATAGGATGACCAAAGAATAATACAAGTACCAGATAGTCCGTTCAGTTCTGTCCGTTCAGTCTGTGGTGGGCAGTAGAACTGACTTACAATCACATGGCTCGTTGTTTCGCGCAGAGCTCTACTACGCTGCTTTAATGTTGGTAAAACATCAACACATCAAGTAGGCTGATAAATGCTTCAGTGGTTCTGAATCTTCACCAGTATTACATAGAAATGTCTACACTCACTTGAGAGCTACAATCGGAAAATAAACCTGTAAGAGCCCAGAGGATTGTTTATTCTGTAGTTAAGAGCTGCAGACTGAAAGCATGTCATTGCTTAAGCCTGAGCTGTCAAGGGAATAAAAGTACGGAAATCAAGAGTGGCTGAAATTTTTAATTTCTAACTCAGTCATAACACTGCTCTGATCTGTAAAGTTTCTTTTCTTTTGTCTGTTTTTGTTTACAGCTATGTACGTACCGACAGCAGGGGCATCAGGAGATGGACTTTAATCTCGAATTTCACACTGCTACGGAAAAAAAACATCAAAGCGGAACGGCCTGGGGGATAAAAAAGGAGCAAGAAAAAGCCAAAAGACATAAAGAAACGGCGGCATTTACATGAGGAGAGCAGATGCATCCAAGGCGGTGGCGGTGGAGGAGGGAGGACATACAATATTTAAAAGGATGGAGACTGAGGCAGCCTTTGCTACACAAACTTATTTGATCTGCAACTATTATTTCAAGGACGTATCAAGGTAAATACTATCAATGCAGCAGAGGGGGGTTGAGGAGAAGAGAAACAGACGCAGACTGACTGAAAAAAAAACGCTTGCAGTTATATTTAGATCAGACCTTATAAGGAAGAGTCAGAGCCCAATAATTCAGTACAGAGGAAGGATCTTTATTATTTGCTGTCAATCAATACATGATGCAGAAGAATATTAGTTTTTCAATCAACAGGCATAAAAAACACCAACAAGCAAAATATATATTTTCAAAGCTTTACAGCGGATTATATGAAATATTCAGACATGCATTAAGTACAAATCTGAATTAATAATAGACTTTGCATACACAGTTACACTGTAATAACGTCTCTATTACGATACACACACATCCATTTTCTGCACTTATTTAATAGACTTGTACTGAGCTTTCAAAAAAAAAAAAATCTATTTCCCAGAAAAATCAGGAAAGGTTCATTGGATAAAATATGAGCTGAACAGATATCCATCGTCTGTGTTGCTGCTATCGATCAGCCCTGTTGACTAGAAGTCCTGTAGTGATCGATCCCTCTCAATCTCAGCAGCCACTTAGCAAGGCGGCACATGCTGACCCCTGGTCACATTAGAGTTCACTTCCAATGGAGACAAAGAACACTTCATAATTGATGCCCTTGTTTGAATCTCAATCTGATTAAGAGGCTTCTAGTTAATTATGGCCCCAGCAGAAGCCGGTGTCTACCTTAGAACCTGATTAGAGGAAAAGTGAAAGTCCGAATTAAAACACTGGTATTTTCCTCTTCCTCTCCTCCTGAGCAACTATAATTAACCAAGGAAAAATCCAAACCATGAGTACGTAATTACAGTCTCCTCCTACTGTATACATTTTTGCAATTACATGAAATGTAATTTCATTAAATGGATTACTGCATGGATGTAATGTAATAATCATACATTTGTGCACTAACGTCGTCCCATTTGTTGCCATGGACTGGAGAGTGTGTGTGTGTGATTTGCAGGGTGTAAATCCTGGATGAGCCTCCGTGTTAAATCCCCTGCAGTACTTTTACAGAAAAATAAAACATTGGCACTTTTATAGGGAATTTTATTTGCAACTTTATAGTAGGGATGCTTTCCGTGTCAGAAAATAAATACTCAACGTTGAATTCTGACTGGAAAGGTTCGGGAGCCATTCCTGCGTATCAAAATGGCAATCATGCATATAATGCACTGTGTAGAAATGATTACTTTCATTTCTGTAAGCTTCCATGTAAGTGCATCATATACAGCTATACGGTGCAACATTTACATGTACCTTTTGTGTTTAAAACATAAAAACATTGTCATTTTCTTGTAGTAGGGTGGCTGGCCGATTCAGCAAAAATAGAGCATATTCATCAGCATATGATGTAATACTCATAACACAACTTTACAAAATATGCTGGTTATTTTTTTTATTACTTGTAAAAAAACTTAACAAACAAAAAGGGAAGATCATCTTCCATCATAACCCTGTTTGACATTCAGAAAAGTTTTGAAGCTCAAAATATCAGCTTTAAATAAATAAAAACCCCAAATAGCAAAAACTTAGTGAATCAATGTGGATGTTTAGTCAAGCAGCAATATTTAAATTGTAGAAAAAGTGGTCAGTGACTTTCTGTCAGGATTCCTGTCTGTGTGTCTGTGTTTGTCTCCCTTCCTCCACCAGAAGGCGCCTAGCTCTGGTCCACCTCCTCAGACACCTGATTGTTTCCTCGTTAACTGAGCGTTCTTAAGCTGTTGACTGCCACTACCTTGACGCCAGAGTGTTTGCCAGTTTAGGGTACTCTAGCCAAGTGTTTTTGCTGAGTCCAACTGAGTTCTAGTCAACCTGAGTTTTAACTTTGTTTTTTGTCTTTGCCTCTCGGCAGGAAGTCATCCTGCAAACTGGATTTTTCAGACCTTCTCTCCCTGGAAGGATCAACTGAGCTACAAACTGAGCTGGGGTTCAAACAGGAGGTTTGGATCCCCTTTCCCCAAGAGATCATTTGAGCTTCACACTGAGAAAGGGATTTATCTCCACTACGACCCGTTCAAGTACCGCAGGAAATCTGAGTGGCAGTCAGTTTCTCCGTTCACCTATAACAACCGCATTCTGGGTAAACCCTGTTCGGCCCTCCACTGAATCAGACAAACACTGGAACTACAGCATACAGACTGGAGTCAAGGATTCATCAACTTCTCTGGAAACGTTAGTCAGCAACCAAATCCTCGTCTCCAAGTTCATGAGTAAAATTTCCCACTGAGCCTGAACTAACTGCTGTGTCTTCCCCTTACTTTTCAGTTCTGGTTGAGCAGTGTTCAGAGGAACACTTCTCTCTGAATGATCTCCTCAATAAAACCTGTTAAACCTTTTCTCTGGTCTCCCTGTTTGGTCTTCTGCATTTGGGTCTGAACCTTAGTAAATTATGACACTTTTGTGTTGAATCAACCAAGTAACATATCAATGTTGAGTCAACAAAACAGCATCGATGCAATTACATCTTTTCAGAAATGGTATTGGCTAGAAGCAGATCGTTGATTGAAGGTCGACCATCAACTGTCAGCCCTAACCAAAATAAACCTTTCTGACCATAACTCAACATTGAATTGACATCTTTTGCTGATTTAATATACATGTTTGGATACATTTGTCTGTATTGTTTTTATACCTAGAAGGTTATTGTTTCACATCCAGACAAACTGAACCCCATCCCCGGGGTTTTAAGGTGTCCTTTCCAAGTTATAGAAGCAACTTAAGAAACGTAGCAGTAGGGAGATATTGTCTACTAGAATCACATGAGCTGGTAACTTTGGGCTTGATTTGGTTATTATTTTACTGACAATCTTAAAGAAACAACAGAATTTTGCAAGTTGCAACAAAAGATTTTCAGAATGTTGAAGATTTGTAGAAAATGCTAGAAACAGGGCAGCCACTGCTTCAGATCTTAGCATCCATGTAATGCTGTTGCTGTGCAAAGCAGTGGTACGGTCTAGTAGAGATATTGATTTTTTTTTTAATCCTAGAGCTGAAATTGTTTTGTGTTCTAGCCACATATCACTATATCCCCCTTTGTATGCATTCCTAATCTAATAAGCTGCTGCTACTCTATTAACTTGGACAAGCTTCAGATAAGCTTGTGTCCTTAAGCCACTTCATAGTGGGAATCAGCCCCGGTTGGTGATGAGAGTCGACTGCGGGAGGCTGAGATGTGAGCTTTAGGTTGCTGTGTTATTGTCTGGGGCTGGGCCAGAGGCGCCGCAGAGAATCACTTCTTCTAATGGAAAACTATTGTCTGCCTCTGAGAACTTACAAGTGTGTGGAACATGAATCAATCTGTTTGGACTTATGCACGACACCGAATGGAGCTCACTATCTGCAAGAAAGACATTTTGGGAATTTTAATATCCACTCAAGTCGACTGAGATTAAGTAATACATCTGGAAGATTCTGTTGTCTTCTGTGAGGCTGGGAGGGATTCCCCAGTGCCAAAAAGAAAACAACCAACTAGTCTTGCTTATATATAATTTAAATCCAAAATGTGAAGTAAAGATTGAATGCAGCAATAAGGCACTTTGTGATTTATTCATTCATTTGGGCGCACTGGATGGAGATTATTAAGCACAAAATTGCAAAAAGAAAGAAAAAATCTTGTTAGAAATGTGATGAACTTCTCCCACTATGTTGAATCATTTATTAACTCCTTCCTTTCAAGCAGGCATTAGTTCATGTCTGACATTGGAACCTCACACATTCCTGCGTATGAAAAGTTACACAGAGTCACTGGTGCTTTGAAAGACGTTTTCTTTTCCAAGTCTCAGAGGAAAATAAAGTCAATTCAAGGCTTTTCGCTCCTCCTTTTTTTCTCTGGAGAATGACGAAGTGTGATACATGTAATATAGTTTCTGCATCTCCACTCAGGTCTCTTTACATCTTCTCCCAGTCCTTCAGAAGAAAAAAAAAATCCCCCCAAAAACAGTCCACACTAAAATATTGGAAAAATAAAACCTGGTCAAGCTCTCAACTCCTGAGATATTAAACGTAGATTTTTGTCCATCAGGATCCTTGTTTCCTGCAAAAAGACAAAGAAGGGAGAGAACGTCATGACACTGTCTTTGTTCCGCTCAGGCTTACTGTTTCTTGCTAATGCAATCAGTCAGGCATTGCATTTCTTTACTCAATGCAAGCAGAGTGTGTCATCTTCACAGTAAGGCAGTGGAGACCCTGTTGTGGTTCACAAAGCACAGAATGTTCTCACACAGTAATTGCGTTTGTACAAAGAGGCAAAGAGGCCAGAATCCCCCCGAGGACATTATAGAAAGCTATGGCAGGGAAGCCGAAGGTCGAACTTTCCGTGGGCGATCCTGAAGGATTTTAAAAGTTGTGGAAAAATATTTCTAAGATTTAAAGATCCATTAAGAGAACGTCAGGTCTCCTCAAAGTCACATTAATATTTGATATCTTTGGATAAATCTGTGTCCTCTGCAGGAAACTGTATACTGAGGTTATAAAATGCAATCCCTCACGGTATTGAATATGTATCTGGGATCTTATTTAAACATATCTTAAAACATAATCAGTTTAATGTTTTAAAAAAAAATGCACTCATAAATCCCTCTTATTTCCTTGAATATTCTGTGTTTCAATCATATTAAATCCCTGGATGATAGTTGCAATGGTCAGGAAAAGTTGGAGCTTATTTTATCTCTGAAACTGTCGAGATCAACCCGTCCATTTTAGGCCCTCTTTGTTAGTTAGTTCATAGTTTTTTCATCTTCACATTTTTTCCGTTACACCATCACAAGCAATGATTCACTCTCTGCATTTAACCCATCCCCTTGGGGAGCAGTAGGCTGCCATTGTGCGGCGACCGGGGAGCAGTGTGGGGTTAGGGGTCTTTGCTCAGGGACCCAGGGTTTTAAACTCACAACCTCAGGATTCCAAGCTCTATGCCCTAACCGCTAGGGCACCACTCCCCCTTGAGGTTATTATCTGTAATACTTCAAACGTCTCCGACTGACAAAATTGTTGATAAATTTCAGGTACCTGCAAACAGAGATGGGAAGTAACGAAGTACAAATAGTTCGTTACCGTACTTAAGTAGATTTTTCTGATATT
>NW_015151128.1:55615-67079 GCF_000732505.1 Cyprinodon variegatus
GATTTTTAGATAACCTGCCTTTGTTTTCAGTTTCCCTTTCATTAAATCTAAAGAAATTCACCTCTGCCTTCCTGCCTTCAAATCCTGACACAGTAATGTAGAATTTACTGCTTAAAATCCAGACTGAATTTTGTTTAGAGCCGTATGAGCTATATGAACATTATTAGTTTCGGTTCTAGTTCAACTCTCGCTCCATTTTCTATTTCATTTTTTCTTAAATTTTTTGTTGAATCATTTGATTTTTTTAATATAATCCTCTTATTTTAATGTCTCGCTTTAATTCTCTTTAATTATCTGTTTTCCCTCAATGCCACTGTAATATGAATTTCTTTTCCTTTTTTGTACATCACTATAAATTGTCTTACCACTGATATGTACTATAGAAATAAACTTGCCTTATAAAACAGTGAAAGTTAAATGACGGCCTGACACAAAACTGTCTAAGAAATTAAGATTTTTTATTTTTATTTTTTTGCCCGATGAAGTCATCCAAGTCACAGATCAAAGGAAGATTAAAGAAAAAATTCTTCCTCCTTAAATATCTCGATTCCTTTTTCTATATTGGGATCTGTCTGTTAGTCATCAATTATTGTCAATGTTTGAAAAAGAAAATGTCCATAAAGCTTATATGAGAGATTTTTTTTATCTATGTGCACAATACACACCTATTCAGGCTGGAGGACCAACCTAATTAAAATTCATTAATACATTTTCTGACAAGTAATTATCTTTTAAACTGCTTTTATTTTTGGATAAATACATTCTTTTAATTAGCCAAACCATCCAGTGTCTGTTTTTATGAAATCTAACTACTTTACTCATTTCATTAACCTTTTGCTGAATAAAAATAGCCTAAAATATTGAGGTTAAGCTTTATTTGTTACAATAAATAAAGAAATACTTACTTCCGATTATGTAGCCTTGTTCTTAATGACATAAAAGTGATGATCATTCAAAATTATAATCTTGTATAAGTTCTCTTGTCCTATCTTTGCCTAACAGAATTACATCTTCTTCAGTCGAAGTAGATATCAATCAAGGGAAGCAGGTATAAAAGCGATTTGTGAAAATCTCCTCTATCTCTACTTCTTTAAGCCTGATTGAATTTGAATAGAAAATAATTTTATAACCCATGGTAACCAATTTCACAACAAAAAATAATTCACTTCCTTTTATTCCCCTTTTAAAATTTGTAATAGAAAGAAATTGTGCTCTGTGTATAAGAGTATTGCATCACCAGTATTTACACCAGCCCAGGCGTACAACACATGATCCGTAGTGCAGTAAATACGCACCTTCAGCAGCAGCAGCGTGTTTGGACTGACAGCAGTGTTCAGCTGGGACCTCAGCCTGGAAAGGAAAATAACAACATCATGAGCAACATATTGTCAGCCAACATCAGAAAACACATACCAAGACATCATCTTTTATTCTAGTTATTATAACAATGGCTGTTTTTAATCGACAATGATGTCACATTTGTTGAGATATTTATGCTATTTATCTTTTTTAACATTTTTTTTTTCATAAATCTAATTTATTCTAGCTTTGTGGCTGGATTAGGAAGTGAAAAGTTACAGGCAAACATTACATTTAAGTTTAGAATGGGTTTATGAGTAACTGCGTTAGGGGGGATGGTTAAACTGGATTAGGGTGTTTACCTTGTGGGGCGGAGGTCTTTTTAAACAGCTACTGCCATCCTCTCTCTGCGGAGGTCAGCTGGGGGTTCAATTTAACGTGCGGGGTAAAGGCAGGATCTTTAAAACGACTGGGAGAGGGTCCCATGATGGGAGGAAGAGCAAACACAAGAAGAGAGAAAGAGAGAGAACTCCAAACCCAGCCCCCCCAATCTTCCATCACCTCATTTTACACAGTAAACCCCATCGGACCGCGGCGCGGCTCCCCAAGACGATGTCAGGGAGGCTTTAGATGCAGCGCTGCGAGCCGTGTCTGTCGGGGTAAACACTCACAGAAGTTATTGTGTGTTTACCGATGATGCTTGACGCGATCAAGCGTTCGCCTTAAATCATATTGCCAAATAGAGTTTCAAGAGTTGCAACGTTGTTATCGGTAAATCCTCTGCACCTCAGTGGGAGACACATTCATTATATTTGAATACAAATCAGTGCAAACCGTTATCAGACGATTAAGGTCAGCTGCAAGGTCACAAGCAGCCGTTTGCTGTTCGTTTGGCCGAATCTTTTTTGACGTTAATGTTGAAACTGGACAACTGGAACATTTGTAATGTTATCAAGGAAGAAAATGATAATTTCAAGCTTGTTGTGAATATTTCAAACATCAGGGTTTTCATTTGGTTTAGTTTAAATTATAAAGCTTATTTAAGGGTATATAATTATTCTCCTCAACACAAGTGTTTTGTTTCAAAATGTTTATTAGCATCGACAAAGAAGAAATTATTAAAGGGCTTACATAAGCTCACAATCCATAGAGTTGAACATTTCTCTGAAGGATAGATGGAAAGATGGATGATGAGAATGAAAATCAAAAACAAGCGTTCAGAAAGGTAAAGGTACAGCTCTGGTCAGAAGTTTACAGACACTAAGAATATCCATGAATGTCTCTACTGAAGGGATTCCTGCTCCTCTTTATGTTAGGGTGGAATAATAATAATAATAATAATATTATCAGTGTTCTGTGAATTAAAAAAACAACAACAAAAACTGGTGGCACAAGTTGAAATCTGTTTGGGATTATATAGTGTCAAAATTACACAAACAAGCTTAATTATATACATACTGTATACCTCTGTAGTTAAATGTCTTATAGCAAGTTCTAGAAAGGCTACAAAGTTTTTTGGCTAAGTTTCTGGTATAATTCTTCCCGTTTTGATAGAATTTGTTATAAATTTGCCTCATTGTAGAAACTGCTGCTTAGTTTGCCTCTGATTTGATGGTTATTATTGCAACTTAGCTAGCAACTGGTAGCATTACACTGTAGCACCACCAGGGGCAGGAGGCTCCTGGCCACCCCACTCGATAGTGTAAATTTTAGTGGCATCAGTTTCATTTCATGCCATTATGCACAGCCAGTGACGTAACATTAAAGGGGTCATAGAATGCAAAACCGAGTTTACCATGTCATAGATGAATAACGATAGTTTAGTGGGTGAAATGGACGTACGGAGAAGCTCTAACCCCTTCGACACCTCCTTACTCTGCAAATCTCACACTTCTAAACTTCCACCATGAAACGGGCGAATTCAAAAGAGGCCCGAGTTGACGTAAACTCGGGGATGTTGCCTTATTTGGTTTTGGCCTAGACTTTTGTCACAGACCGAAATTGACATACAGACCAGCCCACTGGTTCACTGGCCCAAGGGAGGGAAGGGAGGGAGGATGGGTATGAAGTGTTGACTGCTGGGCCGCTAACTGGATTGGACCTCAGCAGAGAGCCATGAGCCGCCCTTCCATCCGTCTGAGGATGGAAGGGCAGGTCAGGTTTGGTCGCTCTGTCCCCCGCTGGCTCCCTGCCTGTTGGGATCCAGAGGCTTGCCTACCAGAGGGCGCCGAGGATCCCTTCCTGATTGTTTGTTCATCTGTTGGGATCTGGGGTGCTGTCTACCTTCCTCCACCAGAGGGCGTACTGGATCTCCTGAACCTGGAGCTGCCTTCACCAGCTGATTCTCATCTGCTCACCAGGGGACCAGTACTTAAGGGGGCTGTGGACAACACCCCGACGCCAGAGTGTTAGTTAGTCACGGTACAGCAAACCCGGGCCAACCAGCCTGTCTTATTTTCTGACTCCACTAAAACCAGAACCTGAACCTGATCAGTTTTGTCTTCTCTGCTTCTAGGAAGTATCCTGACTGAACCCTGGAACTCTGGAGGAGTCTCCCTTGCTGAAATGTGCCTGCCACATCTCAGGAGCTCTGGAGGAGCTCATCATCTGAAACCTGCCTTCCTGCCCTTGGTAGCCTACCAGGAGATCTACAGTCTGAATCTGCCTGTCTGTTCTCTAGGAGAGAACTTAGAGCAACTCAAGGACTGAATCTCAACTAGTCAGAAGCCTAGCCCTGCTGCTGCCTAGCCCTCAGCTGATCCCTCTGCCTCTGGTCTCTTCTGGTTTCCTCTCTCAGCCTGAACCACAGACCAGAGTATCCTGTGTGACCAGCCTGGACTCATTCAGTATCAGAACTTTAACCTGGATTGTGTTTCATTCAAATAAACTGTTGAACTATTCATCCTGTCTCCGTGGTGTTCTGAGTTTGGGTTTAGCTCCCATAACCCAACATGACACTGCCCCAGTCCACTGGGGTTCCCCGACCAGCCCCAGGGCTGATGGCCTGGTTCCAGCGCCTGTTGTGTTTCGACTACGGGCTGCACTGTAGTCGACCAAAGTCCCCGGACATTTTTTTAGGTATATGGATTCATATTTCTTCCTTGGCCTGATAAAATGTTAGTGTGCCTTTTCTTTCCTTTTGAATAATAGTGATTAGTGAGAAGCTATTGTTCCATTCACTATGCTGAGATGTAGGGAAAGGAAGGAGGTTTGAAAAGGAGTTTCCTCCCTAGGTTAGATAAGGGGGAAACATAGATAAACAGGTCCTTATTGTGTTTAAGATCCTCACGTCCTGTCTCTGGTGTGAACGGAAAACAGTTGTCTGAAATGTTTATCTGAACATATATTTACGTCTTTTGATGAAGTGATTCTCTTGGGAAGATTCAATTTTCATGTGTGTGCATGCTGTGGATTCTTTTTAAATGTAGGGGTGTGTTTCTGAAGGCTTCAGAATCACACTGGGAGCTGTACGCAGCTGTCTCGTGTGTTTCTCCTCTGCAGAGAAAAATAAAACCTTTTCCTCATTACTCTCAGTGCTCATTTTTACTCCACAGGTATGAAAAGTAGGACATGTCCTGGAAAAAGAGGACGTCTGGTCACCCTACCATATCAACAATTTGATGTTTCAGTGAGTGAGTGCTTGTTGCTATGATGCGTCTTTGCTCAGCAGCTTTGCTCGTTATAAACCAACCAATCAGTTCACAGCTCATCTAAATATTCATGATCATACCATAAAAGGAAGAAAAGCTGTCGTTTCATTCTAGGGCTTTTAACCAGGCTTGCATTAGGGCTCATTTTCAGCCCAACCAATGTAACGCACCCTATTCAGAGACCTTAAGGACCAGCAACAAATACCCTATATAGTCATTCTATCACCCCTTTAAAAATCACACAATAAACCAGGATATGAGCAGATTTCTACAGCAGGTTTACAACAATAGAAAATTCAAACCCTGAAATTATGGCTTTCAGTTTCACTATGCCTCTCAAAGACTTTTAGTGGCCCAATCTGGAGCCCCCTATCAAACATTTGATGATGCGCCACTGATTGTAACTAAAATAAACATCCTCCTACTGTGTTTTGAAATCACGACTTTGTGAAAACAAGGCCGCTTAAACCCATCTAGATTAAATTCTACATCAGAAAATAAACGTTAAGTCTGATAAGCTGAGTGTCAGAAGTGTTTTGCTTGCTAACAATAACTTTTATGCTCGTTAGCTCTAATGTTTAAAGTGACCTGAGACTGCTTAAAAGTAAAGTTTTAAGTCACATGATTTCTTTGAGTGTGTTTTAGAGAAGAGCAGCTCGTATGGAGCATTGATAGGTGCTTCATACTGAGCTGAAAAATCCTTTATTATACATTGATTAAGCTGATATTTGGGTCAAAAGTTACACAGTGTTGCTTTAAGCATCTTGTTTAATTTCCCTCCACCTGAAGGCGGGTGGAAGTTGGACACATTAGTGGTTCAGTCTTATTTATGAGGATTTTAAGACTATAAGGTTAAGATTATTTGCATCTTCATACTAACCTCTCTCAAAGCCAAACAGCACGGACAAACAAATCTCTGGAAGTCAGTGAATCACACAGACCTGCATGAGGTTTCCTGGTGTTAGATCCTCTCCTAGACATGTTTTTTAAGGTCAAATCTCAGGATTCAGACAGTTGTTTCAGGAGAAAGTTCTGATGTGTTGCAAATAAACAAAGCTGTTAATCTGAAAACTGCTAAAGAAAACCATTACCGCTTTGTTTTTCTTCCATAAATACCACCTTCCAGGATGGCATCGATCCAAAACAAACGAGATGTGGTTTAGACCCTCAACCCTTTAAAAAGTTGGTTTCTTATGTATTTTTTGTGTTTCGGTAATAATGATCTTTACAGACAAAAAAAGGCAGGAAGAAAAATGCTGGAGACCTTAAGCAAATGACTCAAGGTCATGAATTGAACCCCATAGGACTGTGATTAGGTCTCTATTAGCGTCTGTTTATGGTGGAACTGCTACGCCTTTACATATAATAATAATGATTGAATAATTGACCTTTATTGGTCTCACATTGGAGAATGCATCTTAAACCATCCCCTTGGGGAGCAGAGGGCTGCCACTGTGCGGCGCCCGGGGAGCAGTGTGGGGTTAACTCCCAGATTCCACATCCTCCGTCAGCACTTCGCCCTGTTCACGTACTGTCATGTTAATCAACGAGAGCTGTTCCACATCCACCGCTACTCCTCTGAAGTTCACGGTCCACGTACATCTTCTCTGTTCGTTACCATCAAAATACAGAGCCAAGCTATTTTTTGCTCCGCCCCGGCCGGTCAGGTGAAGATCCGTAATTCCAATCACACCAACAGGAAAAAGAACGTTGAAAAGATCCGATTTGATACATTAAAACATGGTAACGACAGATCAGTAGCTACAAATTAGAGCATAATTCTTGTAGATTCCCAAAAACTAAGACCGTTTTATTAAATGATTGGATGCAAACTATTGGTAACTTCAACATACCAGGAGGCAGATTTCTCATCTCCATCAAAATGTTTATTTTATACCGAGAGGTTTAAAAGTTTCATCACATCCAGTCAAAAGAAACTTCTTATCACAGACCTTGATAAAGAGATGCTGAGTTTGGACGTAGAGAACAAACAGTTCATAAAAAACTATTTTGTTTGATCCTAGTTAGGCCTGTTACAAAAATCCACAACAAAAAGAAAATATTTGGGCAAAAACTGCACATATACTGGATGCTGATGGGGATTTTTATAACGTGTCATATTAAACTTAAACGATAATTTCTGCATGTTTTGCTCCTATGAATTTAATGATAATATCGCTCATGCTCTCCTCAAGCTCCACAGAAGACGGAGCGCAGCAAGATGGGAAGAACAGCGGAGGCTGCAGGTGGTCTGGAGCGAAGCGGGACGGTGACGGAGGATGTGGGATTTCAGGGTAAGGGTCTTGCCCAGGGACCCAGAGTGCAGGCAATGGGGATCAAACCGGGTACTTGCCCACTGCTCTAACCCACTAGGCCAACACTCCCCCATTCACCATTCATCGCTTCATAAAACTACCGCTTATAATAAAATGAACTTCTGCTGAATTATGTCAAACATTGAGGCAGATTTATGGCAGAAACCGTTTGATAACTAGAAAAAATAAAAAAAAATTGTTGATTCTCAGCAACTTGGAAAAAAACATATCTGAACAAATTAGTCATCGCATTTGTACCAATTTGAGCCTCTCTACAACTTTCAAGTAAGTCAATAATGAATTCAATGTTGTGCAACCAATTTTATGTTAAAACCCTGAAAAAAAAAAAAACTTGAAACCCATCCTTAATGCTCAGAGCTTTATGACATTCATGTCTATCCTGGTGTGTTGTAAACTTTTTATCAGCACAATATCATGTTTTATATATATATAAAAAAAGAAAAAAAAACAAAGGGCATCACAATTTGCTCAGTGGGAGCATCTAAAAAAAAAAAATTGACAGACATTTTAAATCTCTCAAACTGTTTAGCAGCTATGGTGGATGAGGTTACAGAAATTCAGTGCTGCTATTTATAGATGGGCTTAGATGTTTGGGGGGGGGGCTTAACGAATGAGCACAACTACACAGGCTTTTAAACAGCTGGCGAGATCCACATTTGCACACCATGCTTTTATAAGCCCTTTAACACTAACTGGACTGTTATTTTACATAAAAAAGGAAGAAACAGCGATACAATGTGTATACAGAATGACTTTTCTCTTCTTTTTTTTTCAGTTTGTAAATGTTCATTTACAAGGGACACAAAGTTCACCAATTATCCTTCGGGAGAAAATATCTACAGTACTGCACTTTCCTAGAACTAATCTACTAACATTTCAAAGGTCTAAAGAATAGAGGGTGATAAATTAGGGTCCACTGGCAGCTGTGTGGAAACACTGGACCCACCAGCTTAGAGCGGCTCACTGATCTTTATCGAGGACAATAGCTTGATACGATGTCATTCTTCACAATCACATAGCTGAGAGAGGAACTTAAAGTACTATGGAGTCTTTCTTAGCCTTATACTTCTGTCGACTCTATATTGGGATGGAGGGATAGCTTACCTAGATAGCTTTACTGATTTTTTATACCAAGTCAGTACGATTTCTTTATCATTGGGAGGGGGGGGGTTCCGTTACTTTCAGTTCGGTGCTTTGTTTGTGTTACTTTGCAGATTGGTTTTCAATTCTAAAAAGGTGGGAAGCGTCCATAAAAAAATCCATTACTTGAGTTGAAACTGCCATGAGGACTGGGGCGCGGCTCGTATAAACAGTTCAATATCTGGAGTATGGCTGATCCCTGTAAGCTCCCTTGGTTGTCCGCACCGACGGAGCCTTGCCGCGACTGTTTGCCCACTCTTCCTGACCTGGTCACAGGAGAAAACACAGAATACACAGATGTGGAGTAGTTAGAGAGGGGGCATGTGTTTTTCTTTTGTTTTTTCACTCATAACACATGCGTAAGATGCAACAAAGAAACATCATTATGTCATGATTTAACATTATTAATCCTTTACAGGTCATTCATTGAAATACTATATTTCAAGCCAATAGTGTTATTAGAATACAGGATAAGACCTTATTACCTTTGTAACATGGGGGCAAAAATGTAATAAGAAGAAACACCAACTTGCCCGAATAACAATAGTGCTTCTATATGAAATTAATAAAAAAAATTGAAAGAAACACATTTTATTTTTTGGTACAACATAACCTTAGAGGCATTATTGCTGATAATGGCACTTACAGTTTTTACACGGATTAATACTAGGCGTATTAACGCGTGTATTGTTCGTTCTTTGGTTTTTTTCGTTTCAAAACAAAAACGAAAAAACAAAACAAGCATGTGGTTTTTTTGTTTTTCCGTTTTTTAAAACGAAATTAGGAAAAACGGCATTTGCAAAAATAAAAAAAAGGGTACGTTTTTTTTTTTTTTAACTGCAATGGTTAAACCAAAGACAAACTTTTATTTTGTCGTTATTTCAACAGACCTTATGGCAGAACTGTAAATAAAGACCTGAACTCCCAACACATAACTTTTTTAGTTACCAGTAGGTGGCGGTAATGTACGCTTTAAATTTCTTGCCAACCGCCAATACAATCCACAAGAAGAACTTTTTCAGTTAGCACTGCCAAAATGGAAACGTTTGTGTTATTTAGAGGGAATCGGCGCATTTCTTTGACAGCTAATGATCTGACCGTCAACATTTAATATTCCAAGTTCCAAATCGGTGTCCGACACATTGTTGTGTCTTTGCAAGTTGTGCTCCATACGAAACCTTCTGACGCTCATTACCGAGTAATGTGGAGCTCCATGGCGACTCAAAACATCACTGATTTCAGAGTGTGTTTTTCCTCTCTCAAAAACTTCGATAATCAATGCAGAAAACGGTTCAAGTGCTGCCATTGCCTTTTGTTTAGAAATGGTTTGTTTTGATGCCGTCTTCATCCACTGTAAATCATTTTTCTTCGGCGACTTACTTCATTTCCGGTACCGCTACATATTAAAACAACAACCGTATTTTATTTTCATTTAGATGGAAAAACAAAACTCAAACGCTGTTGATTTTCTATTCATTCGATTTTTCATTTTTTCGATTTAGGTTTTAAAAATGAAAAAACAGAAAAACCACAAGCTTGTTTTGTTTTGAAACGAAAAAAACCGAAGAACGAACCATACTCGGATTCGTATTAACTTTTAACTTTACTTTTCTACTTTTCAATTACCTTTTTTCGTGACTTGTTACCTTTTTTTTTCAACTTAATTTACAGTAGGTTATATATCATTGAAGGGTTCATCTCATTGGACAAATCCCAAAATCAGATGTAAAGCAATGTAGCGGGATCTTTGCTGAATGGCTAGATATAGATCTTGTGCTTCTAGACCTCACTGAGTCATCAAAAATGCTAACTTGCCTAATAAAGGGTTAGAGATATTCCAACAAGGCGTTTAGAGAGCAGATTTGGATGGAAAGCATTTCATCCAGGAAACACAAAAGCTTTTTCTGCAATGTTTCATTTTCCTTACAGATAAAAACCTGGAAAAAACTTAACTATCTGAGCCCTTTAGTAATTATTCTCCCTCCAATGATATTGAAGGAAGAATTGGGCTCGCTTCATCCGTCTGGCTGCACGTAAAAACAAAAAAAGCTCCATCAGAGCAAACAAGAGGCTCAGCTTTCACCTGGAAGAATCCATCTGCAGTAATTGAATGAAAGGATCAAATAGCTACTTGAAAAGGACCCGTTTAGTGGCTCCTAGCGAAAAAAGGTCACAATTACCATTAGCCCCAGTCAGGCCCGCTCGCCCCCTGCTAGCGTCAATGTGAGAGTGCTGGTATTGACGGCACCCTTTGTCTGATCTTCAGCCAGCGCTGAGACTTCCCCGGAGCTGGAGCTAACAAAGGCTGGCTCTTTTCTTTTTCTTTTTCGGAGGCTCTCTGTTGGAAGCACATCGCCCATACCCCTTAATTAAACCTGTCACCCTTCCACTGACACTCACTTTGAAGAAACACACCAAGGTAACCTTGTGTTTTGAGAACAAGAAAGCACGTCAGTGTTGTTTATCTGCTTCCTTGGAACCGTTGCCTTCCTTTCTGTGTGACCGGCACAGCACGATTATTATTATTAGTGTTTCATGCTAGCAGGTAGGCATCAGTCTAATGATTAAAGGGTACTTAGTTCCTTCACTGGCATGGTCAGAGAAGTTGGGAAAGTTTTAATGGCTGTGACTTGCCTCTGAAAGCACATTCATGGAATAAAGCGTGAAAAGCAAAAAGAATAGAAGTCATGGATCACTGCCATGTTTACCCTGCTAAAGCTGAGCAAAGGTAGAAGTTCGTTTTGGTGCCATTACTCTGTTTTGTCAGCGGGGTTGCAGTAAAACAGGGGTCGACAACCCAAATTGCTCAGAGAGCTATAATGGACAAAAAACTAAACACAAAACAAATCTGTCTGGAGCTGCAAAAATGTAAAAGTCTTATATAAACCTTGTATGGCAACATGGGCTCTAAGGGCCGGATCTATCAAAGGTTTGCGTGTAAAAAAACGTGAGCTATTTCACTGCGCACGCTAAAAAATGTACAAACTGATCTATCAACAGCGTGCTAAAAGGATTTGGTCTTTAAAACGTGCTAAATAG
>NW_015151128.1:69756-71272 GCF_000732505.1 Cyprinodon variegatus
TTAATCAAGTCTAAGTGGACATCTGGCAAAAAAATAAAAAGGAATTTACATTTTTATTTAAATCTTAATTGGATTGTGTTTATGTATTTTAACTTTTAAGTTTTTACCTTATTTCCTGCAATTTGTAATATCTGTACAGCACTTAGATCAACCCAGTTTGTTTTAAATGTGCTTTATAAATAAAGTTTGAGTTGAGTTGAGTATTACATGTGTTTCATTTTAAGCAACCAAAAAGTCTGACAGATTAACACGCAGAAGCTTGGAATTATAAGTAAAAAAATATATACATTTTAGAAATCAAGTAGATAGATATATTGAAGATTTCAATTGAAGTAGCTCTACTTGCATGATTCCTTTTTTTTTTTTTTTTTACTCAGTTCATCGGTTTGTGGATCATAGTTTCTTTTTTCTGATGTTTTATTTACTCTGGTGTTGGATGCTGTGCATCAGAAAGGATTTTTGTCAATATCTTTACATTTTTTGACATTTGCTATGATGTGTAACAACAGCAATCTTGTGATTTTTTGTTTGTTTGTTTTTTGCACCAGGGAGCTGCTCACTAACATCTCAAAACCTGAATAAAAACTTCAAATACTTCTCTCAGGCTGAACTGAACTGCAAAAAAGAGAAGCTGGGGATGCAGTGCAGGAGCAAAAAGAAGATAAAGGAGGATAAAAATTCAAGCCAAATCTTCCTTCAATTATTGGTCTTAGCAAGAACAAACTTCTAGGTTTTTCCAGAGTCTGTGCGAGACAAACCGCTATGAGGATATAAAACAACTTATTTTATTTGAAAAATGTTTTCAAAGTTTGGCGCATATACTTGTATTAATCCAACATTCTCTCTGATCGCCCTGAGCAAAGTTCTGTTCATAGAACGATTCAATCTAGGTATATACAGTTGAGCTTACAAATACTTTTTTTCTGCCAAGCCTTTTGGAGTATAAAAGTTTATAATAAACAATCAACTGTATATTTGGAAATAAGTCAACACCTCACCTTAAATAATGTGAAAAAAGTGATCTCTCTGTGTTTTGGGGATTTATGGAGAACAAATTTACAGGAAATGTGGTTAAAATGAACAGATCAATGCAGCATGCAAAAAAAAAATGCTAATGGTCGTGGCAGAATCCAGAGGTAAAAATGTTTTTCTTTAACTTGGACAGTGAGGCTGTTCATGGGTCATAGATATAAAAAGTGTTTACTGAAGTATACTTTAAGTATACTTTAGTAAACTTAAAAATGTCCCAATTTAGTATACCTCAAGCTTTTGATAAGGGTTACGCTGCCATGCGTTATGCATAAGTTAGGCCATCATTGGACATAAGTTCTGGACTAGTTATGAATACTCTATGTGTATGCCCAAAATTGAAAAAATACATAGAAAGTTCAGTGTATGCCAGCGTTTTAGTAGCCTCGTGAGACCATCCTGATCTCGCGAGCTTTCAAGGTTTCACTCGCAGATCAGTCTGGAGACTCTCCGTTAAAGAAAATTTGGAGCCGTTCACCATACGAAC
>NW_015151128.1:71532-81436 GCF_000732505.1 Cyprinodon variegatus
TCAGCTAACCAGTATTTTCGCCCCTTCCCAAAATTACTTCAACGGAAGGTTTCCAGATGGATATGCGGAGCAAATCCATCTGGCGGAGTCAGGTTAGCGATATAGGAGATTCTGGGAGGTCAGGCATATGCTGGCTAAATCGTCAGGGTGAGAAAAGGGCCCTGAGGAGGATTCAATCTATGACTGGAAAATGGAAACTGAGTGGCACGACAGCATCATGCAGTGGAGATAATTTCCTACAATAAGGACGGGGAAGCCCTTCAGAGAGGGTGGGGCGATAGATGATGAATATAAGAAAGAAAAACCTGAAACAAAACCGACTTCAGACTGAGGCAGATCAAAACCATAACCCAACAGTAAGAGCCGCCACAAGATAGTTTACATTAAAGTACATTTTTTGTGGTAAATTCATATCAAAATGTATAAATAGTTTTACAAGGAACAATAAAATGACTATAGGTAACTTTACTGAATGATGCATTGCTTTGTCCTCTGTCTTCCTTTTTATCTGTGTGTATTAAAGCGCGACGCATAAGATTTGTATAATCCTCCTGACAATGAAAGCGTCTCCCTGCCTTGGCATCTCTTAAATTGAAACATTCCTCTTTTTGTGTTTTATATCATGAATAATACATTTCAATAATCCAATTCAGGAGCTGAATCAGGAGAGAATGTAAACAAGGTATTGTGGAGATAATGCAGTATTAGGGAATTATCAGGACAAGCTTCTAAACCAGTCAAGTTCACACTAAAGCCAAATGTACAACAAAATATAAAAGATGTATCAACCTGCTGCAGTACAGCTGCACAGTTACAGCTCTGTGATGCTGCTGTCATATGGATGCACGCTGCAGCAGATCTGACCTTGGCCCACATCCTATCGGTTCTTGTCAAAAAGCTGACATAGGTTTGCTGAACACTGCCTAGGGGGGTGTCGGTTTTTTCCAGAACTTTGCTGCAACTGGAGCTGTTTGCAGCTCAGGTCCTATTAGAACTTGTCAAACTGAGTAGCAGTTCAATGAAGTATTACTTTTATATTAGAAAAGAATTCGAAAACATTGTTAAATTAATGGATATGAAGCCATTTACGTGGAATGAGAAGGAAAAAAGAAAAATAATGAACAAAAGTAAGGCTGGAAAAGTGAAATCTTTGAAATCAAATATCTTGCACTGCAAAAAATAAAATCTAAATAAGTCATTTTTTCCTAAAATCAGTGCATTTTTTCTTGAAATAAGGATTGAAGTGAGACAATTTGCCAATGGAACAAGACAATTTACACTTTAAACAAGTGCATAATATCTAGATAGCTTATTTTAAGAGTAAAAATACTAATTCCATTGGCAAATCATCTTATTAACCTGCTCAAATTAAGGGTAAATACACTTAATTTAAGACATTTTTACTCATTTTGAGATCGTTTTTGCAGTGTGTGCAGTTATTTTATCATGACAGCTAGATAACTATTCTAATGTAATTAAGATCATGTGGTGAAAACTGGTGACAGACCAAGAAAAGGAAAATTAGGTTTTGAAAAATATTAATTGTTTGGCTTTTTTTGGGTTACTAATAAATACTAATTCTGAAGAGTGTGGCATGCATTTGCTTTTAGCCTTCTCTTTATTGTGAAACTCCCTGATTAAAAGTCCACTAATTAACCGAACACTTTTATTTGTTTCCCTTTTATCTTCTCTTTCTTTCATCTTTTCTCCTTTTGTTTTTCCTTTCCTGTTCTACTTTCCAATTGCAGTGTTCATATAATCTGTAATACTCCCTGCATGACAAAAGAAAATTAAAAACAATCCACTTGACTTCGTTTTCAAGTCTGAAGACATTTCACTTCCTCTCCCATAGCGTTGAGTTCAAGGTTTTATACAGTAGCCCAACAAAACGTTTTTGTTTTGTATAGATGCAAATTGAAACGGATGAAGGGGTCCACCCCTTTGGGATGGGGGTCGTTTGGCTTCTTTTTTTAAACTGCAATGCCCCTGGAAGGGAAGCGAAACTTCTTCAAACTTGGAATGACTATGACCTGGATGTCTGAGAAACTTCACCAGCTTACTCCCTGCAAGAATAATAATAAAGCTATTTATATGCAACGAGCGGACCACTATGACGATAGCCGTACTGCTCTGCTGTGAAAACCAAATCTGTTGGGCTCTTTTTGGCATCAAGACAATTATTCTTTGTTAGGATTCCTGTCTGTGTGGTTTGTGTTTTTGTGTCTTCCTTCCTCCACCAGGAGGCGCCTGGTTCTGGTCCACCTCCTCACATACCTGCAGATGGTTACCTCGGTAACGGAGTGTTCTTAAGCTGCTGACTGCCACTACCTCAACGCCAGAGTGTTTGCCAGTTTTGGGTACTCTAGCCAAGCTGAGTTTGTACTAAGTCAAACTGAGTTTTGTAAACCTGAGTCCTAACCGAGTTATTTTGTCTTTGCCTCTTGGCAGGAAGTCATCCTGCAAACTGGATTTTTTCGGACCTTCTCTCCCTGGAAGGATCATCTGAGCTTCAAACTGAGCTGGGGATTTAAACTGGAGGTTTGGATCTACTTTCCTCCAAGGGATCGTTTGAGCTTCACACTGAGCAAGGCATTCATCTCCACACCAACCCGTTCAAGAACCGCAGGAAATCCAAGTGGCAGTCAGTTTCTCCGTTCACCTACAAACAACCACATTCTGGGTTAACCCTGTCCGCCCTCCACCGAATCAGACAAACACTGGAACTACCGCACACAGACTGGAGTCAAAGAGTCAACCACTTTTCTGGAAACGTGAGTCAACAACCTAATTCTTGTCTTCAAGTTCAAGAATCAAATTTCCCACAGAGCCTGAACTAACCGCAGTGTCTTCCCCTCACTTTCCAGTTCCGGTTGAGCAGTGTTCTGGGCAACACTATATTCTGCAATATCTCCTCAATAAACCTGTTAAACCTTTTCCCTGGTCTCTCTGAATTGGTTTTCTCTGCATGTGGGTCCGAGCTCTTGATAAAATCATGACATTCTTATTGCAAACATTGCCAGACAAGACACGTACAGAATGAAGATAATAACTGTATATAGACGGATGGAGGAACTGTTCTAATTAGATCATCTACTAATCATCAGTTCTGACACGCAACAGGCAGCTAATATTAAGGTGTAATAAACTCACACATCATCAGTGATAATTATCCTAACATGTAACAAAAATCAGTTTAATTCATCATCTGGACAGATAAAGCTAAGCCTGCAAACCTACCAGGACATGGAGGTCTAGAGATAACAATGATAGGCATTTTCAGCCTACAGTCCGCTCTGTTTTGAAGGTTTCTTTGGAAATAAGCCCTATTTCAGTGTTAGAAAAATGTTTGGATCTTTTATGTTTTGTAATCCAGATATCCTCTATATGTTAATTCACTGAAGGTTGTAAATCTGTGGGAGGAAACTGGGAAACAGCACCTTGGAATGACAAAGGAAGGGGGTGTTTGCTTTGGAGCATGGGGTCAGTAACCTGGAGGGGATGGAGAGTGAATAAGATGGATACATTCTTTGTAATAAGCAGTTCAGACATTGCTTCTATATCCATATGTGCTGTACATACTGGGCTCTACCTGTGGAAATCCTTGCTGCAAGTAGAAAAACTTTTGATCTCAACATCTTCATGCTTTTTCATTTTTAGTTACGTGAATATTGGAATTTCACTGACGTGCAGTAATCTAGTTGTGTAAGCAGGCTCTGCTTACAGATATGTAACCTAACCCGAGAAATACTAGCTGATGCTAAAAAAAAAGAAGTCAGATAAAGAATTTTTTTCTTATATGAGACATGGATGTAATGATTTTTTTTTTAACCAAAGAAAAAATATTTTATTTTTAACCCCATTTTAAATATATATTCATACATATATATGTGTGTATATATGTGTGTATATATATATATATATATATATATCCAGGGTTCCTACACCATAAGGCAAGTTAAATTCAAGACTTTTTAAGACTTTTTAATGCCACTTGAAATAAAAATTTAAGACCAAATTTACAAGAAACACAAGAAAAACCTGCTTGCGACAATTTAACCCAAAGGTTTAATTTAACATAAATCACTGCACTAATGTTTCAAATTTTAAAAAGCTTCCCAAACAGGAAGAAAGCTAAAAACACACAAATGACAGATATATTTTAACAATTATTTAACTGAATTCACAAACTTTGTTTTAGCAGGGAACAAAACAAATCAGTTTTAAAGCCACAACATAACCAGTGCTAAGTCTTTTTTGCAGCTATTTTTCTTTGCATCGTTTTCTTAGTATGTTTGATTTGGTGATAAGTGGAGGCGTTGCAGAGACAAGGGTGGAACAAAACTGAGAAATACCGGCTGTTTCTTGGTAACTCGATTTTGACGCTTTGTTTTTCGCAATTTGCATGTGACTCCACTGCCTTAATTCCCATCGTTCTGAGCTTGAATCGCTTCTTGCACAAAATAAAGTGAGCCTCATATATGTTCCCTGGTTTTAGCCATGGAGAAAAGGCTGGATAGACAATTTTGGTTACATTTACACTTGCTCATATATTCCAGACAAAAAGTTAATGGTGCATCTCCCAAATGTCCCGTCCGCAACAACATTTTTATTGGTTCCGCTATCGGGACGGAACCAATAATGGCGAGCCGTTATTTTTTTTAAATAAAAAAAATTGTCAATTTTAACGTTTTATTTATATTACAAAAATAAACCATAATAAAATGATCCTATTTATGATGTTTTAAAAATTAAGACCTACTAAAGACTGATTTAAGACAGTTTAATACCAATTAAGGCCTTCGTTTTATTTTTAAGAATTCAATGCCTTTTAAGACTTTTTAAGGACCCGCGGGAACCCTTATATTTATATATATATTTATAGTTTATCTTTCAACTCTTCACTATAATGTTATTCTTATACATTTTTCTAAGGTCCACATTTTTGTGACCATTTTTTGTATAATCTTTTTGCTGCTGTAAACACCAGAATTTCCCCATTGTGGGACAATAAAGGGATTTTCTATTCTAAATGATCAGACTATATTCTATATTCACTACATTCTGTTATTTCTGCCTACTTAGTTTTTGCCAGGTGTTTTTCTAGTACATTTCAATTGTTGGAAGATTTTTTTCTATTCTTGCCATTATTTCTGTACTGTTGGATATGTTTTCCATAGTTTCTTCTTTAGGGTTTCCTCTGTTTTACCCTGTTTAATAATGTCTCCCTCTGCCTGAGCTTAAGATTTTATTCAGCTGTTACTCCTTATATTGCCTTTTGTTTGCATCTCCTTCATCACTACAGCCTGCAGTTAGCCGTCAGTATTCTTCTCTTTCTCTGTTTATCTTTATGTCTCCAAGCCTTTCTTTGTTTACCATTCACCATTGCCTTAAGAAATTCTCAAACTCACTATGCTTCTCAATAGCACTTTTCTCCAAAACACCAGGTTTTCACTAAAGCCGATGACGGGGGAAATGAAAGCATTAATTAAAGAGACAAAGACAGGCATTCAAAGAACCCAAACGATGGCCCAGTCCTAAGGGGCGGACCCGTTTGTCTGGTTCAATTAGCATGTTTTCTAATCCAAAACAAGGCTTTGTTTTTGGTCCACTCTATAAAGCCTCAAACTCAACGCTGTTTTTGACATTTTGAATTGAAAAAGCTTTCTGGATAGGAAGCAAAATGTCTTCAAACTTGGAAACAAAGTCTAGTGGTTTGTTTTTCAACTTTTTTGGAATGAGCATTAATTAAAGAAGAGCCTTGTGGAAAATTCTGACTTTGGAGGAGCAGTGCTCTGCTCACATGTGACCAGAATGTTCCTTTTGTTTCCAAAATGCAGTGTGAATGCAGAGTTTTCCTACTAAAAATCTGCTTAAGATTAGTCAAATTGTCACCTTTATGCTGGACACTAAGCTTAGCTTAACGCCAGAGCAAAGATGAAGTGATTGAAACCAAAATGCATTCATGCATTCGAGGTTCACTCTGAAAATCCAGCTAAAAATCTGATGAAAAGTTTGATGTATTAAAAAAAAAAAAAACTCTTCATCCAGACTAACTGAACTGAAATGTGCAAAATCGGTACACACATAAACAAATAAATAAATGTGTAAATAAAAAATCTTGGAAGCTGCAAAATATTGACACAGGAAGGCTGAGTAAAAATGCAGACCACTTTTCAATAAAAAGAATAAAGAAATATAAACTACCAAACTGGTAACCAACGAACTTTGCTGCCTTTTTTATAACATATATTTGCAGAAACTTTGAGAATGAACAAAAGGTTATCATTAATTTCAGAAATATCTTTGCATATTCCACAGCAGAGAGGAGGAAATCAGCAATAGAAATCTTCTACAGGTATGATGAGTGATTTCATTCCTCTTAAACGTTCTGCAAAACAATCACCAAAGGATATATTAAAACGATGCAAAGAAATGTCAGTCAACATTTACAACACGGTGGTTATAAATATAAACTCCTGCACCTCAAGCTTCCACTCCAGGTAATTGTTTTTAATTTAGAACAACACTGCTTCCACCTAATTATCTAAATGAGCTGAAGAGGTTCTGATTAGTGACAAATGACTTTTAAACACTCTCGTTCTGAATGTGTCTGAAACAGCACTCCATTAGCCAGGTGCTATGGCAACTGAGATAAAGCCAGCAGAGCAGAATCAGGAAATGAAGGGAGATATTGTTCTGACAATTGACACTATATGTAGTGGAGGAGGAGGAGGTCTGCGACTCACCGTACGAATCATACGACTCCCCGCTGTGTCCGTATTCATAGTAGTCATCTGAGCTGCAAGCAGAGAGAAAAAAAAAAGTGAATATAACATTTAAATGAATAATTTACTGTTTATTTCACTTTAAAGTCAATTAAGTTGTAGTGCTGCAGCCATGGAAGTTTCCACTCACACTAAAACTGGAAATTGAAACAAGAAAAATAAGCATGAAAAATGATTTATGTCGCTTTAAAAGTTTGTAGGTATATAAGGCAGCTTCCTTCCTTTATTTCTCCACAAGCTTCTAGTTCCATATTGCTGCTTATGGAGATGTATGAGGCGTGGCAGCTTTAATATAAAGTAAAAAGATGGGGGACGAGTTGCAGAGCGCTTCATTTCTCTGCTTGTTTATTTATTTATTTATTTTTGGATTTTGTGGTCGTCGGTGAGGCAGTGACAGAACAATCCTGCGTCGACATCACTCGGTAACAGCGCTATCATTCAGGAGAGGCAATTCATCATAAGGCTGCCACTGAGCCGACAGCAGCCATCACAGCTGGGTCCTCTCCGCCTGCCTGTCAGTCACACTGTCAGCGATAGGAGCACCTCTCTGCTCCCCAGATTAGAGAGCTGAAAACGTCATTCAAACACCCCCCCCCCACCCCCTCAGCGAACGCCAAGCCAACACCGGCTGACTGCTGAGGGCAAAGAGGTGACAGCTGTGACACCACAGAACTATCAAATTATTATTTTTCCCTGCTGTTAAGTAGCTTTCTTCCTGGGGACTGTGAACCTGTGGTTCTATTCTCTGCCTAACAAGGCCACAATTCTCTGGCTGTTTGGGAAAGAAATCTTTGCAATGTTGTGGGACTGCACCCATCTGTAAGCAATAGGTGATTAAATGACATCAACAGCAACAAACATAAAGGTATTTTTAAGGCAGGCAGACTTGTCATGTAGTAAAATAATCAAAACAGTAATTATAAACTATAAATCATGTTTAAATCCTTTATCTGTCCTAAATATTCCCATTGATTTTTAGAACCTCAATTTATTCAATCTGTGGAATGACTAAAAAAGCTAATAATTGACTTACTCTGCTGAAATATTTTACAGCAGCCAATCGTTTTACTCTTAATGTAATATTACGCTTAACATTTTGTCATTTTATTGTCATTTTGTCCACCCAACATTTGGTACTTCTAAAGGTTAGGCCATTTTGTACTAAACTTTCCAAAGTACAAAAAGGAGATTGAAGTAGTTTTGTCGCAAAAAGCTAATTGGGCCAGATCTTTGTTTGTTTATTTTCTGTGTGGAAGCTTTTGTTAAGTTACAGGTTTTGTGGCCTGGTTTCTGGCAGACAGTGAATTGAGAGGGCTTTAATGTTTGTCCTGTCCTCTGATCGTGTCCTGGTCCTTCTCTGCGGAGCCCTCAGGGTTTTTGGTCGGAATGTGGAGAAGGTCAGTTTTATTCCTGTAAGCCTGGCTCCAAGGAGGAGACCAGTTTAAAGTTTCCTGCAGAAATTCTGGTACTACGTCTTGTCTCTGTTCCCTCAACCACTGAGCTTGCCCGTCTGCATCTGAGCCTGCCTGTCTGCATCCGTGCTCATCTGTCTGGGCACGCTTCTGGACCCGTCTGTCCCTGAACCAGCCTTCACGCTCTGTGGATTCCAGGAAGCCTTTTTCCTTCTGTTCCTGTTTGTGTCAGAAGTTATGATCAGCTGTTGGCTCTTGGAAAGCTGGACCGTTCCTGCCTGCTCTGTCTTCCCTTGGCCTGGATCGGCCTCCTGCATGTTCTCCAGGTAGGCGCAGCGCACGTCGCGTCTGGTTGGCTGCCCATCGACTGGATCACACCTATTTAAGGGAGGATGGGCTGAATAGAGAAACCAGAGTCATGATGGATTGCGCCCCTCCAGTTGCTGCAGGTCCGCAGCTCGACATTTCTGCACTTTTTTAACTGTTCTGTCTGTTTTTTCCATTAATAAATGTTTTGTACTTTCCTACTGGCTATCTCAACATGCATACTGGGTCCATCTGTCCCGCTTATGACACTATTGAAAGACTGCTGCTCTCTAGGTGCAAAAAAGAAAGCCATTGCAGATCCTTCCTCCCTGTAGCAGGTAGACTTTACAACAATCACTGTTCTTGACAAGCTTAATAAAGGTTTAAATCCATGCTGTTATTTCCACAGTTTTTCCTTTTATTCTATGAATAGCATTTTTCTTTTGTTCTCTAACATAACCTGCTCTCAGACAAATTATGAAAAATGCTACAAATGTGTTTAATGCCAAGAGAACTTTAGGGGCTGAGCTATTTGTAGGGATGCACTCTAAAAAGCACTGCTCCATCTTAAACGAACTGCCTCAATCAGTAATAAGTAATTGAATTAAGTTGATCAAACTTCCTTTAATAAGTTTATTAGTTGACAACTTAAATAAATCAATTTGGAAATCTTAAATTATTGAAAGGAGCATAGGAAATGGCCAGTGGGGGTTATGCAGGGGTCTGGTCAGGATCGGGAAAAGTGGAAGTGAGTTAAGCATAGCCTCGCCTTATTGAAGCATGTACCATTTGCCTACTACATACAAAGTGTGTCTGGGTAATTTGTATCGGCGCCCGTTAGATATAGAGCTAAATTGAAAGATGAAACAATGTTAAAGTAATGAAACTGGTACTTTTCAAGCCACAGGCTGGATCTGCTGGGTAAGATTTATGACTGGACATCCTGCATTGTTTGGGCGGACAGCCTATTGGCCAGAATATGACGCTAATGTTACAGTCACATTTTTAAACCCAGTGGACCAATTACAACATCATACATTTACAGTAAGTCAGTTCTCACTTGTAACATGATACAGACCAAACTAACATATTGCCAGTCTGTAAAAGAATCTGCCTCTTTCTCCTGTTTGTGAGCCTTTAGAATAAACTGAGTTCTGGTACTTGTTTTACTGCTGATATTAGATTAAAGTGTTAAAGTTTATGCATATTTTAAGTTTATACATAGCGTCAGGGAAATGATGTGCACACGCTTTTGAGAAACAAAGAACCTTTGGAATATTGATGAAAAAGAAAAATTAGGAACCTTTGTTACATATATTACAGTAGCTGAACTTGTGGCTATAATGATAAAAGCCTGTATGTCTGAAGAAGGCATGTACCAGCATTTAATGTTCAGGGTTC
>NW_015151128.1:81566-83767 GCF_000732505.1 Cyprinodon variegatus
TCTAACTGAATCGTGTTTATTAAATGGAGAAATAAAATGTTGGAGAGCCCGAAAATGAAACCTGCTCGCTTATGTGTGACTGCGATCTGCCATTCTATTTCCATGTGTGACTCCGCCCCCATGAAACCACTACGGCACCATGCCGGGAGGTTGTCGTTTCAATGAACGTTGGCTGGAAGATGAAAAATACAAATTATGGATTAAACGGGGACAAACCCCACCAGTCGCCTCTTGTAAAGTCTGCAAAAAAAGATGTGCAGCTTTTCACAATGGGCGAGTCTGCGCTCTCGAGTCACATGAAGGGTAAGTCATAGTGACTGAGAGTACGGTGTGATAATGTAATGTTAGTATTGCAGTGTTTCCCGCAGCACTATCTTGGCTAAACTCACGCTACCACTTCGCCAACGTTCCAAAAAACAAAAAACAAAAAAACGAAGTTTTAATTAATTGCCAGGCCCAGACCTTAAAACAGCATTGATAACTCTACGGCTGATAATACTGAATTGCGACACCCTCTGGTTGGTTATATTACTACGCCATGGCAGAGGAGTAATTTTCTTTGATCATCCGAGGAGATGTGTGGGGGGAAAAAAACGTCTTCGTCGTCTTCATCGTCTTCATCATCGGTGGACTATAATAGTTAATTGAAACTGATAATAGAAAATAAATATCTGCCTCGTGTGCTCTGACAAATTAACTTTGAGACAAATATAGGGAGCTAAAAATATCTAATTGAAACAAAAAAATCACATTGAAATGACAATAGAAACCATATAGACACAGTTTATTGAGTTTATCTACAAAAACTTTTGTTGGGACGAGTTAAAGCTGCAAAAGAGACATAGACAGGCTGTGAGATCTGAGCTTTTTTTGTATTTGCCTTCCTTAATATTTTCCTTCTTTCGAACACAGCTAAACTGATAACAAAAGTGTTTGTTTACAGCTTTTAGGAGTATTAGTAAGGAAGCGAATGGCAACACATGACTTCTAGCTAATGACCAAAAGCTCACATTCGTCCTAACATTCATTTAGAGAAGTAAAAACAACCTCAGTATTTTTAAAAAATAAATTTAAGATTAATGTGATATTATGCAGTTAATTAATTACAAAAAATATCATCTGCTTGGCGGTTGGAGGGTCTTGCAAGTGCACATTTATTCAGAAACTGTCTTTCTTTGTTTCTAACCTTGCTAGAAAAATTGTCCCCTATACCTTTAAATACCTTCCGCACCTTAAAATAGGTAAAAATATAATTTTTCATATCTTTATGATATAAAAGGACCATAACATAAGTTCTTCTGATGTGATACAAAGCAAAAGTGACAACAGTTTTCCTTCAGTCATAGCACTCTCCCTCCCCCACTTGTTTCCTAACAATGCCAGCCAGCTGGCTGAGGAAAGTCGTAAATGGGAGAAAACCTGACAGGGTTTGGATGCTAGCAAAGCATCACCTGTCTTTAAGAGTTAGGGCTGTTTTTAAACCTATAAAGAACAGAAGGAAGAATCCCTTAAAGAGTACTGTCATGGTTCAGTAACGCGTGATACAAGGTCTTACAAAGCTGGAAACTGAACTCAGGCTTAGCAGAAATTTACTATAACACTAATTGAACAAAAACACAGCATGACGATCAGCTCCTGTGGTGATACCGTTCATCTGGAAAGCTACAGAAATATTCCTGACACCTTAAAGATGCAGAAATGGGGTGGAAAGAGAGAACATGTAAATGTTTTGCCCATCACATTGCTTACCCAGAGACAAGACCTGACAGGATGTCCAATAATTACATTTCACATTCAGCTAAAATGCAGTAAATTCCAGAGAAGTCATTAAAATGAACATCATTTCAATGACTGACAGTAAATCTATTTGCCACGAGTCACAGGTGCAAGCACAAACATTCTCAGTTTTCCTCTAGCTCTGTCAAACTCTATAAAGCTAAAAATATGAAGATCAAGATTTTGCATAAAAACCGAGATCATAAAGAACACCAAAAAAGGAGCAGTGATAGTTAAAATAAGTTATTATATTTGCTGTTTGCCAATATTCTTATCGTAATGTTGTATTTCATTAACTTTCACTGGAAAACCACCATAAGTAAAAGAAGGAAAGGCTCGAAAACATCAGTCTGTGTGAAATTAATCTCTAAGATTTGTTTGTTTTTTGTTTTTTAAAGGCATACTATGCAACATTTTTCAGTTAA
>NW_015151128.1:83777-89331 GCF_000732505.1 Cyprinodon variegatus
CTCAGCTGTTCTCCTGGTTTCTCCGTCAAGCCAGGCGCGGTAGTTTTGAGCTTAGCAGACAGGCGAACGCAATGAATCACCATGTCTACTGTGGTAAGTGGGCTTTCGCTGTTTTCTCGCTGGTTCCGCCATGATAACTGCACAAATATCGCCACTGCGCTAGCAACGAGCATGCCTTACACGCCCCCAGTGAAAGGCATGCTCGTTGCTAGCGCAGTGGCGATATTTGTGCAGTTATCATGGCGGAACCAGCGAGAAAACAGCGAAAGCCCATGTCGGAGCAGGCAAGAAAGAGGAAAAGGGCTCTCTACCGCAGTAGACATGGTGATTCATTGCGTTCGCCTGTCTGCTAAGCTCAAAACGACCGCGCCTGGCTTGACGGAGAAACCAGGAGAACAGCTGAGCATATTTACGACAGTGCACTTTTACTTTCGCCCTCTGGGGGGAGCCTCGCTGGAAAATCAACACCGGTTGCATAGTATACCTTTAAAAATGTATTTGTTGAAATAAATTAACTTTATTATAATAATTTTAATTTGTGGAAATTAACTTGTATGTCTTTTATTCATATTTGTAGTATTTTATACAGTATCCTGAAGGATTAGAGACAACAATAACCCTTCATTGTTAATTCTAGGATGTTCTGCAATGTGTTTTGTTGATTTGGAATAAAAATTATCCTTTATATATGCTCGCATTCTTGAGCATTCCCTCAATAATTCCAAACAGAAAATATGATCGCAAATACTTTAGAAATTTCTGCTGTCAGTATATTATGTCTCATTTTGTCCTAAAATCTAAACTGATGTTTGTTTTCTTTTTGCCTTGGTCAATGGTTATGTTTTTTTTTTTCCTTCTTAGCGGGTTGGATGCAACATAACAAAACCAAAACTGATATTATGATATTAACCATTTAAAAAACAACCTCCTTGGATCTGCAATGCGACATTTTGGTCTGAAATTGTGCATTACTAATGTAGAAAAAACAAAAAAAATGTTGCATCAACTTAAAAGGGGCATAATGTGTTGTAAAGTTCTTTTTAAAAGGGTCTTAGGAGGTGGTAGATGAGGTAAATCCAGCTGTTTAGAGCCTAATTTTGCTGTAAATCTGAGTCACTCCTTCTCAGACCACACTCTGTCAATGGATGGGAGGATGTGGGGAGCTAAAAGATTTAGCTGGAATTTATTGGTTAATAATCTTTCTAGCCTGGTTTTATGACTGATATTTAAAGGTTTTCATGTCACGTTGCTTTCTTTAATTGTTTTCATGATTTATTTGTTTGTAGGACTTATTATAATTAAATATATCTTTTTATATATTTTTTTATGTTATCTCTTATAATAATTGTAAGAAATAATTATATGCAACATGCACTATATTATTTATTTATTTACTAATAACAATATCTATATTAATTATTCCTATTATCATTATTATTATTATTATTGGCACCTCCAAACCTGCCTGTCGCACATGCAATTCTTACATTTAATTTTGGAGGATTAAAATGGTTTGGATGTCCTGTTCTCAGAACAGGTGGTGGAAAATACATTTAATACACTGACATAACTTATTTATTCTCTGATTCATCACTTTTATTTGTCTAAGATGAAGAAAAAATAAAGCTTAAATGGTGGTAGTGGTGGGGGATGGTCTTTTTCAGTGTCCCTTTTCACACCATTGTTCCATTTGTCTCAAAATTAGAAAAACAGCAGCTTTAAACATTCATAACTTTTCTACTTACAGAATAAAAATCTGATCTTATAAATCATTTTAATTTCTTCACATTTATTGACGTACAAAACAAATTTTACATTAATCTTTATTGACAGGCATCTTACCCCATAACAGACAAACTACATTCTAGTCTAATATATTTTTGCTTTTCTTTTTTGCAGATATTACTAAAGACTGTTCATCAAAAAACATATATTTACTATATTTAACTGACATTGAACTTCATTTAATTGTCTTGTTTATCTGAAATGCAGCAACTGATTCTCCAACATGTTAGTTGAGGGAGCTCAGCCAGTAGCATGGACTTGTATAAAAGGGATCTGGGGAGAGATGTCATCCTGTCAAAGGTGTGAAAGAGCTTTGACTTTCTAAATAGGTCGGCTTTTGATTTGACATTCATTAGCAGAAGGCGTCTGCTGCTCTGTTCCTCCCTAGGCAAAGAAAAATGATTTTTGCAAAAAAAACAGCTATGGTCAAAAGCGCTTTGCTAAAAAGCAAACACCTGTTGGAAATATGTGTGTGTTTTTTATTAGGCGTGTACGTCCAGGCCAGGTTTTCGGGTAATACATCTGTCATCTGTGTAAATGCTTCATCCGACGGCGTGGCTGTATTGGAGGGCGCCACGAAACAGATGGCGGTGTTAAATCTGAATGATGTAGAGCACATCCCTCACGTACTTTGCTTTCTAACATCCTCATTACTCTTCCAGTCCTCTGTGAGAAATCTTACATCTAACCGGACATTGTAGAAGGCTTCAGGGGTAACGTTTGTCTAACGTGGAACGAAAGCTTCACTTTTTTTTACCTGCATTTGGGGACTTGATGAAATGTACTCATTAATGAATCTTAAAGGATAAAAAAATCAATGATGCTTCTGGTGTGATTGTTTTTTGCTTTACATTTATTTTTATCAAACGGTTTGAGAAGTAAAATGCTGATGAAAACTGCCTCGCATTGAATGCTCTGATTATACCAGCTCTGTGATTTCTCCAGCAGATAGCATGGCAAAAGGAAATAGAAAGTGGAGGGAAAAAAATCATCCCACAGTTTATTCTCTCACAATTTTGCCTGAAATGAAACGCGTGTAATTTCCAAAGAAAACCTTCGTTATGGATACGCTGGTGATTGCTCTGTGTGCCGGCTGATTGCGAAGCTATCGCAGAAGCTGACCCCCAACTGGAGAGACACAATGAGGGACAAAATGGCCAACTGCAAATGAACTGATTTTTCCAAATAGGTCTTTCTATCAGCTTCGTCAGCAACAATTATGTAATTTAAGGCCCTTTTTAAAAGCTAAATGAAATCCACTTTGAATAAAAAATAATAACACGTCCCCCTGCGAGTAAAACAGAACAGATTCTTCTGCATAAGTGAGACATGACGTCATTGAATTTAAAGTCTTTTTCTAGACTGCAGTCATGTCCATTTACCTCAGACTCATTACCCACAAAGCAGCTATCCTTCATGTATGAGTTGTCCAACTTAAAAAGCTGCCTCTGAAGACACTGCGAAGGCTTCAGAAGACCTTTTAAAAAATACCAACCGCTATTTTATTAAACTCGCAATAACAAACTGTCTGCTTTAAAGTATCGGCATAAAAAGGTTCCTCTTTAAGTGAAAATAAAAAAAAAAAGCCAAATGATTAAACAGTTTTATTGACACAGACGCTGAGGAGAAAAAAGACTACAAAGACTACAGTTGCTTCAGCGTTGACATCTCTGTGAAAGGAAAAGTTTCAAAGCTGGATTCATTAGCGAGGTTCTGATGTAACATTAAAACAAAGGCTGAAAAATAATAACTAAACATTTATCTAACAGCTAAACTTGGTACATGAATTATTCCAAACAATCAATTTGAAGGGAAGTTCTTTCTTTCTCTGAGTTACACCAGCTTGAAAGATTTTCAGCATAGAAACTCGTCTGACTGTTTCTGATGTGCGTTAGTTTTTCAGTGGGAAAGATTTTAAAACTACAAGTATAGAACTTCTTGCATTTCTGAAAGTTTTAACATAATAATATGGAAAACTTTTCTACATTTGTCTGAAAGAAAGCCGCTTGTTTTATCTGTGAGAAAGATCTAACAATACGAAACTGTGTGCATGTTGTGTTCAAGCAGAAATTGTTTTCAGTTTAAGCATTTTTATCGTAATCTTTTAATTTTGGTATTATACGTTAAATTTTTTATTACTGTTTTGTTTGTTTGTGCTGTTTTTTATTTTTCATGAATAAAGTAGCTTAACTTGGATTCAGGGAAAGAAAGGAACCCTTTTCAGTCCTTTTTTATTGTGTCTAGACTGACACCAACACTGCAAAAACTATCTAAAAATGAGTAAAAATGTCTTAAATTAAATGTATTCACCCTTAATTTGAGCAGATAAATAAGATGCCAATGGAGTGGGTATTTTTGCTCTTAAAATAAGGTAATTAGATATTATGCACTTGATATAAGACAATGCAATTGTTTTTTCTTATTTTAAATGTAGATTATCTTGTTCCATTGGCAAAGTGTCTCACTTACATCCGTAATTCAAGAAAAAATGCACTTATTTTAAGAAAAAATGACTTATTTAGGTTTAATTTTTTGCAGTGAAGGGGCCCTCAAGGACCACATGAGGTGCCCTCAGCGTCTTCTAAAAAAACAGAACAAATCACCATTGGGCTGAGTTCAAAACTTTTATTGATTTTGTTTCTCTTATTTTTTTATAATTTAAGCAGAATTTCACCCATCCATCCATTTTCATGCCTATCTCTAACTGTGTACGGGTGAGAGGCGGGGTACACCCTGGACAGGACGACAGTAAGAATTCAATTATAGTAATAATATATAGCATTTAATCATTGATCGAAATTTCTAAATCAAAATATCTAAAAGAAATAAAAATTAAGAGAAACAATAAAAATATTTGATGAGGTTTAGGTGAACCCTCCGATTCATGGGTTAGTATTAGTAGCCCTTCCTATGACTCAGTACTCATGAAGTAGCTCACAGCTTTAAAAAAGTTGGTGCCCCATGGTCTATACTTTGTACTCAAAATCATATTTTTTCCCCCCGGGTTTAATTAAAATATTTCTTTTATTTTCATCTAGCTAGCAAGGTATTTTATTTTGATTTTATCCAATGAAAACTTGCATTAATCCAAAGTTTATCAATTAAAGTTGATATTCATCTCTTTTAAATGGGTTGGTGTGTAGATTTCAATTCAATTCAGTTTATTTATATAACTCCAATTCACATCACATGTCGTCTCATGATACTTTACAGTTCACCCGTTTACAGCCAAATTGATTCAAAGTTTTCTATCTAAGGAAAACCAGTTGATTGCATCGACTCATTGACTCGAATGCAATCCCTCACACTAAGCATGCTTGGAGCGACAGTGGAGAGGAAAAACTCCCTTTTAACAGGAAGAAACCTCCAGCAGAACCAGGTTCAGTGTGAGTGGCCATCTGCTGAGGCTGACTGGGGTTCAAGGAGACAGGGATACAAAATGCGACTGTAAAAGGCGACCCTGTTCAGGAAACACAACGCCAGACAGACCAGCTCCGAGCCAGATGAAAATTTATGTTTAAAACAGAAGAAACAACAGTGATCACCTGCTTCTAGGTATGCTTTTAAAAGACAAATGAAATAGTTTTCATAATTTAGACTACAGCAGGAAGAAGTAACTTAACTTTTTTTCTGGCTAAATTGGTTATAAAACCAGTCTCTTTTTGGTTACTTATTGATCAGTAAAAAACAGCAAAAGCACGAAACAGCAAAGGAACAAACTGACTAGCCCTCAGTAAGTGTGATTGTGTTGAAAAGAAATCGTACAGGC
>NW_015151128.1:89575-91547 GCF_000732505.1 Cyprinodon variegatus
GTGATCTACTGCATCGATTCTTGATGCGAAGAATCGATTATTAGTTAAAAAATATGAATAGATAAAATTGCATGAATGGTTGGCGAACATCAGCCAAAAACAAGTGTAATACAACTTCCAGTCCTGTAGATGTCGCTGCAAATGTGTTGACGCACGCTGCATTGACTCACAAGCATTTCCGGCCATGGGATACTGTGCCGAGTCATTCAAAAACAAAACATGGAGGAGAAAATATTGCAATGCATCGCAATAATTCAAGTATCGTGATGCATCGTGATAGAATCGCATCGTGGCCTGTGAATCGTGATTCGAATCGAATCGTGACTTCTTTGGCAATACCCACCCCTACCCTGTTATGGGCTGCCTGTTGCGCGTCAGAACTGACGTTTTAAACTAATTAGGACAGTTCCTCTGTCTGAATATACAGTTATAATCTTCATTTTTTATTAGCCAACGATTTGGAAATGGAATGAGAGCGGTGTCCTTCAGCTAAGGAAAAAGTGCAATATTTTGATAAGGCTGGAGCCATGGACTGCTAATCGTCTGCTGATGTGTATGATGTAAAATAAGATGATGTGCTAGACTGGAGATGTATAAAATTAGTTTTTAACTATTAATTGGGGCCACTTCCTGTGAGGTGAGCCCGGGGATGAGCAGCCACCTTCTGTACATTCCAAGCAATTTCTCTGATCTCAGTGAGATTACAATTTTTATCAAAATCTGTCTTCATGTCTCCTGGTTATTTGATACATATAAGTTATGAACTGTTTGTTTGTCCTAAGTGATCTCTTTTCAGGAAAAAAAAAAATGGACAGATAGAGCATCAGGGTGCGTACACAGATCTTTAACTATTGTCCCCCATTCCAGGTAGGCAATAAAAGGTTCTACTGGATTCACTTTGTATTATTGTATAAATTGTCTTTTTCCTGCTTCACAAAGGTAGGCAGCAGCCTGAGAAAGCCATGATGGCAATTATCTTACATCCAAGTAGTATGCAGTTCTTCATATATACACACACATCATTTAAAACAGATGGTATCAGTATGGGCCAATACTTCAAAGCCAGGTATCGGGTATCAGTATCAGGGCTAAAAAGTGACATCAGTGCAACACTACTTAAAACAATAATTAAACAGCCTTGATCATGGATGGCACCTCAGGTCTGACTCTACATGGAGATAAATGTACAATCCAACAACCTGTTTGAAACCATAAGAAGAAAACAACATTTTTTTTTGAGTGATTTCAATGTGTTACATGATAAAAGTCAAAAACCAATATCAATATGGAAGTAAATCTGTGTCGCTGGGATTTGAATTAAAAATGCCACTGAAATTTAAATTTCTACACAGTTGAAATTACATTTGTTATTTTCTCTTCAAGCTAAAAAAATCACATTACTGTTTCAAAGTGATTACATTTTCAGTACTTATTTTTCAGTTTATTTTTTCAGTGTTAAAAAAATGTGCATATAAAAAAATTTAACCTTTTAAAATTCAAACTCAATATTTTCAGCCTCCTGAGATTCAACTGGCTCTATTTCACTGTCTTAAATTCGGCGTCTAAATTCAGTGTAAAAAGGGAAGGGTTACTTCAGGTCACAGACATTATTATGTATTGTGGTGTCCAACACCCAGCCAATCCCGTTACGTTTTCTTGGTCACGTGATGTGATGCATGTGGCGCTCATACTGAAGGAAAACCAGCATCACGGAGCCGGTCCTGCAAGCTAACGCTAACTCAAGTACAGAAAGTGAAAGTAATAAGCTCACTGTTGAGTTAGTGTTAGCTTGCTGTGGGTCTAGATACGGCCGAGGCGGCGAGGAAGTGGGGGCGAGTTTAGTCCGACGACGGAGGGACATGAGGGCCAAAAAGAGCAGAGATCCAGGTGGAAAAAGGCTCCCAGCATTCTCACGCACCTCGCTCATCTAGCAGGTCAAACTTCACAAGTTGTTTTCCGCAATTTCGGTCAT
>NW_015151128.1:91661-94024 GCF_000732505.1 Cyprinodon variegatus
CTATTTTGCCCTCCTACCTCGCTTCCTGGTTATACTCTTACAGTAGTGTGTTGCAGCGAGCTTGACACAGACATTTTTAAATTATGCTGAATATTGAAGCGTGGTCTGTGTTACACGCTGTGGGTCTAGATACGGCCGAGGCGGTGAGGAAGTGGGGGCGAGTTTAGTCCGACGACGGAGGGACATGAAGGCCAAAAAGAGCGGAGATTCAGGTGGAAAAAGGGGCCCAGCCTTCTCTCGCACCTCGCTCTTCTAGCGGGTCAAACTTCACGAGTTGTTTTCCGCAATATCGGTCATAAAAACAAACCAAGCCGACCTCCTGTGTGCGGCACTGTTTGCGGTCAGCTACAATTTGGGCGGAGCGTCTCTCAAGGGGGCGGGGACGTCTGGAGCTGAGGTATTGATTTGCACTCATTGCACTGATTTTGTGCAGTATTTTTTGATGCAACTTTTCTACTTCTGTTATTTCCTGTTGTTTCTAAAATAAAAATGCATCACGATATTACAGCTTTCATTGATTTATTTCAAACTTGAAACGGGGTTTTGCCTGTAAGGTCTAAAAAAATAAAAATTATTATCGATTAATCGAATCGTATCGTGGTGTAGTCTTGAGTATCAAAAATAATCGAATCGTTGGGTCAAGAAATCGATACTGAATCGAATCGCCATGATGGATGTGATTTACACCCCTATGAAACAGTAGGTACAAACATACAACATTTAAATTTCAGTGGCATTTTTAATTCAAATCCCAGCGACACAGATTTACTTCCATATATCACCCCCTTCCATGCACATCTCCTGCACTAGGGTTTACTAATGCTTCTCAGTGATTCATCTTTCTTTTATAAAACATTGCCTGTGGACCTCTGAGATACAGCCTACAGGATAGAATACCGAACCAAGATCCATGAGTAAGGTTTTAATGTGTCAAGCATGAAACTCAGCTTTGATCTCCCTTGTGCTCTGACAGGTCCCCTCATCCTGACCTCTCCCACTGCCCTATGCTGCTGCTGCCATCCTTATCATTTCCCTGCAGAGACATCTCCCTTCATCTCTGCTAATAAAATTAAGAACGCTCTCTACACAAGAGAGCTCCTTGCAGCCTGCTTGACCTTAGAACCTGATTGGTTACACCCGACAGAGACTCCCAATAATTAAAGAATCAAACTCTCTGCTGCGTCTCCAAAACCAAAGATTGCCTCTTTTTTATAAACAGGCGGTGACGCTGTAGCCCGTGGCCCTCCCTGCCATGGTTGTCGCACCGAGGTAACGTTGTGTGGGATTCCTCTGAGGCGTCAGATCTCCTCTGAAAAAATGTAAATGTGGTGAAGTGTCTTCAGGGTGTCTAAAAAGAGCTTTTAAGCTCAAGTCTCATGTCTTGAGGGTTGTGAGCGCCTTATTTGCCTTTCAGATTTAATTACGTCTGAATTAGCAGCCCCGGCTGCTTTATTTGACACCATATGTACGGCAGAGTTTGTCTTATTTCATTTGTTGAAGTTTGTGTTTCCTTTTGACGCTAATGTGACAGAGAACATTTGGGAAATGTTAAAAAAGCAGAGGATGATATTATTTGATCAGTGTCACAGCTGGACGCTGTAATACAGACGTTAGGAGCAAATTATAGGCAGACTTACAGACTTAGATTTTATTTTGTCATTTTGTACACACAAGAGTAAACAAAAAGAAATGTCATTAAGTACAGATCTCTAGACTATTTGATTTTTTAAAGTGCAGGTAAGCAGCAGTGATAAAATAAAAATATTGTGATGAAAAAAACTGATGTAAAAATATAAAAAAAAAATGAACAAATTTTTATGTAAACAAATGATTCAAGCTACATTTCAGATCTGTTCTGAGACAAAATATTTAATTTATCAGATAATTCAAAGACATGATTTGGAGACCTTTCAGATGCGAATATTGACTTTAGATATCAGAAATGAAGTCAAATATTTTATGGTAACTTGTTTTGGAAACTGGCAAAAGGAGCAGTTTTTAAATTCAAGTCACATTTATCCCGCTAGATTTAAATCCTGCCTTAGAGACTCTAATGTGTCTCATAATGTAAGGGTCATGTCTGTTTTTTTGTCACGTTTTGGTTGTGGTTTGGAGGACCCAAATGCAGAGGCAGAGAGGCGAGGTGAATACTTCTAGTTTTAATGATGGAAATGGTTAACAAAGGCAGTCCAAAAATCCAACTAAAAATGTAACAGACCAGAACCATGGAGACATCAAGGGAAAACACGTACAAGGAGCCAGGGAGAGACGAGGTGAGACGACGACAGCAATGACAGGACCAGCAACAACAGAGGAACCAACAAAGAGTGAGAGCAGAGGGAGAGCATATATAGCTGACAGAG
>NW_015151128.1:94784-96187 GCF_000732505.1 Cyprinodon variegatus
TTGGCCCGTCTATCACCAACATAGGCCAATCAGCTAACCAGTATTTTCGCCCCTTCCCAAAATTACTTCAACGGAAGGTTTCCAGATGGATATGTGGAGCAAATCCATCTGGCAGAGTCAGGTTAAGAGACTCTAATGTGTCTCATAATGTAAGGGTCATGTCTGTTTTTTTGGCTAACAACTTTAGCTTAGTTAGCTCTGGATTTTAACGGGAGCTCAAACTGCTTTAAAGCTGCCGTCACATGATTCATTCAGCAAAAAATCTGACTCTGAGAGGTTAAATAGATGATCTTTTGAGGCAGTAAAGCCCCTTTCACATCTTAACGATTTAGACAAGCGTATGCCTGACGTTTGGAAAAACGTCATTTCATTTAATAATTTAATAAGTTATGGGTACATTCTGTATAACTTATGAGCATGCTGAAACACGCAGGCACACATCGGCATATGGCGAGTACTTCGAGAAATTTTGTGCTTGCTCTAAATTTCCCGACGTATGCCAGCGTACACACATACATGGGGCATAAGTTAGAGGTAAGTCATCTGATCGCTGACATACTTTAAAACTGTAAAAATACATAGAACAGTGTATGCCAGCGTTTTAGGAGATTCTGGAATGTTAGGCATACGTTGGCTAAATCGTCAAGGTGAGGAAAAAAAAGTTCTAACTGAGCCTGGTTCTGCTGGAGGTTTCTTCCTGTTAAAAGAGAGTTTCTCCTCTCCACTGTTGCTACAGGCATGCTTAGTGTGAGGGATTTCCTTTGAGTCAATGAGTCGATGTAATCAACTGGTTTTTCTTAGATAGAAATCTTTGAATCAATCTATCTGTATGATTTGATTGAAATGTAAAGTGCCTTGAGATGACGTGTTTTGAATTAGAGCTAAATAAAACAACTGAAATTGCATTCTGGATGATAACTTTATTATACTTAATTTTCTAATTTTTATAACTAATGGCAACACTGTCAAATTTAACTGTGTATCATCTTGAACATCTCCTTCTTTTGGTATGTGGATTAAATTTAATTGGCCGGATTAAACAAATTATTTTTTGTTTGTTTTGTTTTTTTTTTTCTTTTTAATGTACCAACAGGCCATAATTAAATGAAAAGCTCCAGTAAAGCATAGATGGATCATTTCTATCTAAGTAAGGTAACAAAGTAATTGCACTCTGTTACTTGACATTGACCTGACAGTAAACCCACACGGTGCATGGATACACATCAAGGGCTTAACATTGACCTGGAAAATCATTTCACAACTCTTAAATATAGAGAATACCTTGATCAAAACCAACCCAGTGTTGCTTCTAACGTTCATAGAGATTAAATGCTGAATGTTTGGCCTTGGTTACAGTTGCAGTGACATTGTGCTTATTGTGTTTAGCAAACTTTCATTAGCTC
>NW_015151128.1:96474-100326 GCF_000732505.1 Cyprinodon variegatus
ACAACAGAGGAACCAACAAAGAGTGAGAGCAGAGGGAGAGCATATATAGCTGACAGAGACAAAGGGAGGGCTAACGAGCTGACAAGGAGCAGGTGTGAGGAGACAACGAGGGAGCCAAGGGGAAAAGAACACACACACAAGAGGGCAACAAAAAACATGAGAACTAACATAAATCTAGAAATTACAACAAAATAGGAATTAAACCAATAAAACTAGAAAACAAGGAGCAAAGTAAAGCACAACATAACCAAAACCATGACATCTTTTGGCTAACAACAACTTTAGCTTAGTTAGCTCTGGTGTTTAACGGGAGCTCAAACTGCTTTAAAGCTGCCGTCACATGATTCATTCAGCAAAGAATCTGACTGTCTTAGGTTAAATAGATGATCTTTTAAGGCAGTAAAGCCCCTGTCACACTTTAACGATTTAGACCAGGGTATGCCTGACGTTCAGAAAATCAGGCGAAAACTCTGGCATTTGTTGAATAAGTTATGAGTACGTTCTGTATAAGTTATGAGCATGCTGAAACACGGTGGCAAACATCGGCGTACGTCGAGAAATTTTGAGCAAGATTTCCCGACGTATGCCAGCGTACGCTCATACATGGGGCATAAGTTACAGGTAAGTCATCTGATCACTGACATACTTTAAGTGTAAGTTGCTCATTAGTCGTGGCTTACAGCTTATCCAAAAACTGTGAGTTACTTGTCCAGACTTCATCCCCATCATAGGGTGAGCAAGAAGGTGAGTGTGATGGATCCTCCTTGCGTTCACGCCCACCACCAATAAACTTCCTAGCAGACATGATGCTGAATCTGCTGCAACTGCAAACCTTCTTTCTTTATAATGCGTAATGCCCATCGAATGATGCTTGTGCATCATATCATGGACATTAGTGCGTTATGCATAAGTTAGGCTGTGGTTGGACATATGTTCTGGACTCCCTATGAATTGTCTATGTATAAGCCCAAAACTGTAAAAATACATAGAAAGTTCAGCGTATGCCAGCGTTTTAGGAGATTCTGGGATGTTAGGCAACTAACATCCCATTGGCTAAATCATCAAGGTGAGAAAAAAAAGTTCACATTGAGCCTGGTTCTGCCGGAGGTTTCTTCCTGTTAAAAGAGAGTTTTTCCTCTCCACCGTCGCTACAAGCATGCTTAGTGTGAGGGATTTCCTTTGAGTCAATGAGTCGATGCAATCAACTGGTTTTTCTTTACTTTGAATCAATCTGACTGTATGATCTGATTGAAATGTAAAGTGCCTTGAGATGACATGTGTTTTGAATTGGAGCTAAATAAAACAACTGAAATTGCATTCTGGATGATAACTTTATTATACTTCATTTTCTAATTTTATAACTAATGGCAACACTGTCAAATTTAATTTTGCATGATCTTCAACAACTCCTTATTTTAGTATGTGGAGAACAACAAGTTCGTGCAGCACCACAAAGAATTTAATTGTCCGGATTAAACAAATTATGTTGATGTTTTTTTTGTTTATGTTTTTTTTTTATTTTTTATATCTTTTTAATGTACCAACAGGCCATAATTAAATGAAAAGCTCCAGTTAAGCATAGATGGATCATTTCTATCTAAGTAAGGTAACGAAGGAATTGCACTTTGTTACTTGACATTGACCTGACGGTAAACCCACACGGTGCATGGATACACATCAAGGGCTTAACATTGACATGAAAAATCATTTCACAACTCTTAAATATAGAGAATACCTTGATCAAAACCAACCCAGTGTTGCTTCTAACGTTCATAGAGATTAAATGCTGAATGTTTGGCCTTGGTTACAGTTGCAGTGACATTGTGCTTATTGTGTTTAGCAAACTTTCATTAGCTCATCTAATTAGTCAAACAAGATTTCTAGATGCTGATGAAGATTCTCAGTCATCCAGGTCATAATCATTCCGTAAAAGTTAAAAAAATATCCACTGGACTTGGTTTCCAAGATTAGAAGACGTTTCGCCACCTCTCCAGGAAGCTTTCTCAATTCAAATGTCTGGATCCGCAGTGAGTTTGAGTCTCATATAGACAAAGAGTTGGTCGTTTGGTTCCATTGTTAGCCTAACCAAACGCCCATTCATCGGTTACCATTTGCATGTTTCCAAGCGATACAAGGATCTGTCTATATAAGACTCAAACTCACTGCGGATCCAGACATTTGAATTGAGAAAGCTTCCTGGAGAGGTGGCGAAAAGTCTTCAAATCTTGGAAACCAAGTCCAGTGGATATTTTTTGAACTTTTACGGAATGATTTCTAGATTTTTTTTTAAAAGAGCTACCATTCCTAATCCTAGTTTATTTTAATATGGTGCAATAAAGTATTTTGAGAACATGTTTAAGGCCTTGGGTTGCTCTGTCAACTAGTAAAGTGATATATTAATGCTAATATGTTGGTTAATTAGCAGCATGACTTTGTTTTGGACATAAAGCAGAGGCTAGAGGCTCAGACCTGATTATGTAACGGCTCCATCAAACCTAAACCTCATTGTAAAGAAAAATAAACCTTATTATTGGAAGCTAATAGTAGAAAAAATGCTAATTTTAAACCATATTTACCTTTATTTGTCACAATTTTAAAGCATGAAATTCTCTTTTAGGAAAAACATCAATGTCAAAGGTAATGTTACACACCAAGATAAGCGATTTATTTGGAAACACATTTAAACCATCCAATATCATAGCAAATGATTGTGGAAAAAATTACCAAATAAAATTTTACTTCATATTTCTATAGTGTTTTTAAAGAAAAGTGAATTTTCAATGTTTTTTCTTTAAACAATTCTGCAAATTTGAATTGAATGAAGCTATTCCAAATAAGAGATTTTTTTTTTCTTTCCCTCAACTTTCATTTTAAAATTTTAGAAAATCAAACATACACTATAAAATCATTAAAAAAATTACTGTGGTGATTTGTAGGTTTTTGCTGGTAGCTTGTTATAGTTCATTTGTAATTTGTAGGAAACCGTTAATATTTACACAGAACAACAAAGTCAGATCTCCAGTAAAGGCTTTAAACCTTTTTCATTGCCAGGGTGGAAATACAGACGACCGACAGTGTGTTAGGAAAACAAGGAATCAATTGTCAACATTTTTGCAGGCCAAATCACAGATATAAATCAATGAAATGCATTCTTGCTACTCGTACACTGAATCAATAGATCTAAGTAAGATAATGTCGCAGTATTGCATTAAAGATCTGCAACACCCTTTGCAGCTGCTTCTCTTACATTAGCAGGATTTCTTTTCCAGTTAATTATGGTATCTGGTGTAGCTTTAAATCCAGTTCGAGGGCTGCGAGCCTTCAGCCTTCTCTGTTTTCCTTCCTGCTCACGAGTGGCAGGTCTGCTTCTAGCAGGAGCCACCAGGGCAAAGCCATGACAGAGAGACGCTAAATTGTTCTGCTTGTTATCCTGCAGCAAGTGAAAACCTTCCACACAGTCAGGAATTCAGGCTGGTGACTGGGAGCTCCTTATCATTACGAGATATAAATATATATATATATATATATATATATATATATATATATGGCCACTGCTGCAGATTGATCTTTGCTCAAGTTAAAAGAAAAAAATGATGCATCTTTGTCCATCACTAAACATAAAGCAGCTCTGATTATGTGATTTCAGACCAATAAAGGTCTTTTGGATTTTATGATGGCAAAGATTCTCAGTCATCCAGGTGATAGCCATTCCAAAAAAAGGAACAGAGAGACTTAGACGGCTATGGGGCTTCGCAGGCTGAAAAAGAAGCCAGTCGACCCCCATCCCAAAGGGGTGGACCCGTTCGTCCGTTACAATTTGCATGTTTTCAGAACAAAAACAAGGCTTTGATG
>NW_015151128.1:101053-102164 GCF_000732505.1 Cyprinodon variegatus
CATTTGAGTTAGGTTAACTTGTCAGGTTTTACAGTGTGTAAAGCTCTGCGGACATCACTGCCTTTAGTTAAGTTCAGTAATCCTCATTCGACTACAAGAAAGAGAGGCAGCAAAAGTGACGTCCATGTGAAAAAACAAATTAAATTAAAACAAAAACAATATATAGTTATTTTCTAGTTTAAGGAAAATACACAGTGTACTGAGAAGACAAAAGTAAGACTTTTTAAGAGGCTTTTCAATGGGAACACCTTGATCTGTCATCCTAAAAAACATTTTTTTTTTTGACTTTCCACTAATTTTGAACAAAAAATCAGGAGAAGAGAGAGAATTTGCCCGATTGGAGCCCAGATCGTTAATAAAGGTTCACTGACAGAGACATGAATGAAGACAGAGGGGCTGAGAAAGGCTGCAGATGATGGATCAGATTCTCAGATGGTCGACAGTCCTCATCCGTCCCCACTTTACTGGATTATGAATGTACATGTTCATGACGTTCTACTTCAATATTAACGCTGTTTGCATCTTTAATGCTTTGAATACCAGAGTTTCTTTGTATCAAGCATCATTAAAATTTAGTGCTTAAGTCGTAGGGAAGTTATATTTAAATGTTAAATAATTCTTTATCAGACCATATTGTCTCAAAATTAAGAAAGTTTCTATTTGAAAAAAAAAAAATCCTTTCTTAAAATCTTTTTTTTTTTTGTTATCTTATACAGGCCAGTTAGTTACATGAGCCTGAACAGCTAAATTCGGGCAATCATATATCAGCGGTTATCTGTCAATAAACTTTTTCGGTCATAGCATCTTCATTTATATGTGCAGCTAGTATACGCAACGGTTGAAATAAAAATAATTTATTTTACCATTGAGTTACGTCCCAGTGTTCAGACGTTCATCCCAGTGGGAAGGAAATGAGGAGAGCACTCTAGAAGCTTCCCTGCCAAAATGCTGAAACATCCCCATCTTCCCAGCCCCCTCCGGCTTCCACACCTTCTCCAGACCTGAGTGAAGTTGGCCCCCCAACCTTCTTCAAATCAGACAAAATTGGTGTCAAATGTTTGTGCTACGTTTATGCAGCAAAAATTTTCGTTTGTGCCGCTATCGTTTTATA